>NC_142501.1:69983162-70136287 GCF_057876585.1 Rhinolophus sinicus
GCTTAAAATATCTTTGGGCATTTTAGAAATTTATAAAGGTAGGCTGACAATATAAAATTACAGAATAAAATTCTTTTAAAATTTTAGGAAATGAGGTGTTCAAATAATTCCTAATTTTTATAAATATGGCACGTGTTAATGTGTTTTAAAAAGATGATAACTTTGGTTGTTTCTATGTCTTGGCCACTGTAAATAAAGCTGCAGTGAACATTGGAGCACATATGTCATTATGGATAAATGTTTTCAGATTTTTTGGGTAGGTACCCAGGAGAGGGATTGCTGGGTCATATGGTAATTCTATTATTACGGTGGCCAAGACATGGAAACAACCCAAATGTCCTTCTATAGATGAATGGATAAAGAAGTTGTGGTGTATATACACAATGGAATACTATTTGGCTATAGGGAAAGATGAAATAGTACCATTTGCAACAACATGGGTGGATCTTGAGATTATAATGCTAAGCAAAATAAGTCAGACAGAAAAAGTAGAGAACCATATGATTTCGCTGATATGTGGTATATAAAACTGAAAACAACAAAAGAACAAGACAAACAACAAATGAAGAAACAAAAACTCATAGACATAGACAATAGTTTAGTAGTTACCAGAGGGTAAGGGCGGAGGGAGGTGGTAGAAGAGGGTAAACAGGGTCAAATATATGGTGATGGAAGGAGAAATGACTCTGGGTGGTGCACACACAAGGTGATGTATTACAGAACTGTACACCTGAAATCTATGTAACTTTACTAACAAGTGCCACCCCAATAAGCTTTAATAAAAAAAAAAAGATGATAATTGCAAAGTTATAGAGATAGCACATAAATAAAACCCAATGAATATTTCTCTCCAATACATTTGCTTTTCTTGTTTGCATTCTTTATTTTATTCCTCTGCTTAACCTTTGTCATGATTTGAGTAAGTCATGAAAGAACAAGAGTAAAAAAGCCAAACTGTGCATTGCTAGATATACACGTATTCCTTGTTCTAGCCTTGCATAAGCAAAGGCTTCGGATTAGTAATGATTCATGTGGCATTTTGTGTAACCTATGAAATCTTAAATGTCTTTGTCTCATGGTAGTATAGATTTCCAGAAAGGTAAACCATTAATTAGATATCTTATTTTTTTCTCTTTATCATAGATCGGTTGAAGTTGAATCAACATAGTCACAGACACTGAAAACAGATATTTACCTATATCTTTCCCTCTGCTCTCTACTCCCATTGTACTTTGTGCTACTGGTACTTCACCCATCACATAGCCTTAACGAGCTGTATGTTTATCTGTCTTCCCTAGCATAGTTGGTGTTGCTTGGAGGCAGGAATTGTGCCCCAATTGTGTTTATTTCTCTAGCCTCTAACACAAGACATATATATGAAGCAGTCAATAAACATGTATGGAATTAAATTACATTGTGCAAATATTTTTATCAGACATTCTTATTGGTTTGACTCCAAGAATTATGAAAGTGTCTTTATCTAGGTTTAAGAGTATACCGTGATATTAAAAACTTGAATAAGACTTTACATAAATGAGTGAAATACTGAAAAAGGAAATATTTGTATCTATTTGGATATCTATATGTGTATCTACATTCATATCTATATCTATGTCGATATTTATGTCTATGGCTATAATTTAGTCATACATTTTGGAATTCCAAACTAAATGCCCCATTTGATCACTATTGGTCATCCCAAAATTGAACTAAATTTTAGAGAAGTAATTGGTACAATATCTTTTGGTCACAAAGAAGAAGCCCACATCATGTGTTATTTGAGCATAATTATGCAATGTTTTCCTACTTTTGTTTCTAGTTGCTTCTCAGTCTGGCTCACTTTCCACTCTTTATTCATAGTTATCTCTCTAAATGTTGGTCTGATGATGTCACTTTTAGCTTCCCCAATGTGGCATGGAAGATCCTCGATGATTTTGTTCTTGTCTATCTCTCTGTGCTAATCATTAGTCATTTACCTTATTATACTCTCTACCTTCTGCCACACAACACTCTGGTCTCCCCAACAGATCATGCTGTTTCAGGCCTCCATGAGTTTCCCCAGATATTCCTTTCCATCTAAAATGCCGTTTTCTTCTGTATCCACCCAGAAAACTCAACTCAACCTTAAAGATTCGCGTCAAACTATCAGTTCAGAAGCTTTTTCCTGCTTTCCCTTAGGCAGAATAAATCACAGCCTTCCCTGTGTAGTCAACTATATCCTGAACCTACCTCCATTTTTACACATAGCAGGTGATGTTTTAATACTTGTGTTTATCGTTGCCTCTTTCTTTAATACTATAAAATCTTTGAAGGTTGCATCCCTGTCTTTGTATCTCTATCCCCAGAACCAGACATACCATTTTGGATATAGCAGGTCCTCAATAAATATTTGTGGAACACATTCCCTTATTTAATCTTCACAACCACATATGTTTAAAAATGAGAGTGCTGAGGTCTAAAAAGAATGAGTAATGTGCTCAAGGTCATACAGCTAGTGAATGGCAGATATTCTTCTTCCAGCCTAGGACTCTGCCATAAAGTTTGCTGCAGTCTCGTCTTCTAGGAATACCGAATGAGCCATTTGTGTTCAGATCCATCTTCCCAGAAAATTAAGTCCTAGTTGCTGCTCTAATGTAACCCACATTTGCCCTCGGAATTTTTTTCTGCGCCTTTTATGCCTGTGAACACCTCGCCACTACATGACTTGGCTCAGGCTTGGCTCTCATCTTCCTTGTCTAGTTTGATGTATCTGACTTTCTTTTATCTCTATTCAGATTGTTCTCAATTTTTTTTCATTTTTTTTTGGTGCAGAGTTAAAGTGTCTTCCTGGTATTGCTTTTAACCAGAAATTGCCAGCCTTGTTATAGGAACTTGAGGACAGACCAGACCTACTTTTCAATAGAACTTCCTCTTTTCCCACTCATCACCATGACTGTGGCTAAACCAGCATATTCACTTTTAACCCTGTAGATCCTGACATGTTCAGGTAGGAGCCATTTTGAGACATCAAGGAATATAATTTCTTCGGTATATCTAATGTCATGATAAGAATTCTTAATAACATTCTTTACATATAGTACTAAAAACCAACATAAAACACGCTAATATTATAAGAAATAATTTAAAAACAGAGTGGATTCCTTCTGAGATTTCATTTATATTTTTATACAAACTACAATGTATTGCCAAAAGTTGTTTACGTTTGACTTCTTATCTGAGACCCAGGCTTTTACTTCCAGTTGCTTGTAGCATATTGCTTTTTTGGAAGTGCACTGTCACATTCCTTGTAACATCTAAAGTTGATGTTTTAGCTTGCCCTCTAAACCAAACTTTTTTTCACTTCTCCATTTCTGTCTATAGATCCCTCCCCAACCTTTAAAAAAATTGCATCAAATCTAAAAGCCATGTAGTTATCTTTTAGTATTTCCTGTCCATCATCTACTAAGGGACCCAGGCATCAAGACATCAATACCAGTCGATTTTTCATTCAAGATATACAGACCAAATAGTCCTTCAGCAACAGCATGTTCTACTACATTACCACATCCCCACTTAATAGAAGAGCCACTTTCTGTCTTCCGTGTCTACATACATCAAGCCATCTTGTATACCACAGATTAATTTTCCCAAGACACTATTTTTATGTTATTATGTGTGCTACTGCCTATTTATTACAAACAAACTCTTCAGCCTGATAACTGAGGATTCACAGAGTAGCTTCTTCTCATGTTTCTTCTGACTGGATTTTTCTTATTTTCTTTTTTTAGCTATTTCCCTCATTCATCTGAGTAATCCTTCATCCTTCGATCACCCACTTTAATGTCACTACCTCTGTGAAGCCTTTTCTGAACTAATTAATCATTTCACCTTTTGTGTTTTATAACATCCATCATATTATAATACAATTAGCTTTTTATCTGTTATTCTCTTGTACTTTGTCTTCCAGGTTAGGACTAGGTTTTACGTATATACAGAGGGTGCCAAAAAAATGTATATACATTTTAAGGATGGAAAAAACTTATTAAAATTATGCTGATTGTAACCACTTTGAGCACCTCTTGTAATTGCAGAAGTCAAACGTGACTTGTATTCATCTTTTGTTATTGGTTTATATTGAGTATTACAATTTTAGTACAGTTTCTTCCTTTCTTAAAATGTGTATATATTTTTTTGGCACCCTCTGTATTTATTCCCAAAACACAGTACAATATCTGACATGGAATAGGAATTTAATACATGTTTGTTGAATGAATGAATAAAATAATAGTGGCTTTCTTCTTTTCATGTATTATTCTCAACTCAGTGCATTTAGTCACACTTTGTTTACTTTTCTGATAGCCTTTGCATTATTCCCCCAAAATTCAAATGCAATGTATTGTTGAAAATAGTTCAATATGATATGATATATTCAATACTATTGGACTATTTAAATGTAGACATGTATGCAACAACTCCAAGGAATATATATATTAAAGTGGTAAGATTTATTGTTACTGTTAACATTAAACTTCTTGTAAATAGATTTTAAATTTCTCCATTTTACCTTATTGTGCTGCTCTTTGAAAGTGGCAGAATGGCTTATCTCGGTGTCCTTAAAATATAAAGTAAAATAAAAACTAACTGTTGAATGTTCCCATGAATACATATATTATTCCCTACACACACACACACACACACACACACACACACACACACACACACACCAACTTTAAAAGTTCCTCCAAGGGTCATATCAAATTCTACCTCTTCCATTAAACTTTCCATAAATAGTTGTGTTGTCCTATTTTTTATAAAATAATATTTCCATTATTTTTCTCATAATTCTTTAGCATATCTAATTTGTAAGATAAAACTATTTTGTTCACTGTGGTTAACTGTTTTTGTTTTATCTCTTATCTCACATTCCAGCTAAAATTTATTTAACTTTATTTTTAAACTTTGTAGTCTCAGGTCAACAGTAGGCAATTAATCAATACTTAGTAATTTTGGTGTTATTGTTGTTGATAAGAAGGAGAATGAGGGCCCCAGCCAGGGACTGACAAGCTAAATTCATTTCTTATTTTGTCGTGACACAGGTCCTTATAGAAAATTAGCACCTTTTCTCCTGGAAACTCTTTGTATTTATGTTAAATTGGGTTTGCCTCTGGCTAGAATTTCCTTTTTTCCTCCTTAATTTAGGTAGTCTCTCTCCTGAGCTTTGCGAGTGCTCTTCTGGCAGGCTTTTCTTTTCTTTTCTTTTCTTTTCTTTTCTTTTCTTTTCTTTTCTTTTCTTTTCTTTTCTTTTCTTTTCTTTTCTTTTCTTTTCTTTTTTTTCTTCTCTTTCTCTCTTAGTCTCTTCTAATGCCTTTTTTCTCAATTATACAATATCATCTCCCCAACGATGTAAAAGATGAAGTTTTTGTTAATGACTTAACACAACTAAATTTAAACACAGCTTCTTGAAATTTACTGACTAGACAAAAGTTTGTTTTTGTTTTTCTCCAGAAGCATGAAGCAAAATATTATGAACAATTTATATTGTACATAAACTTCCTTAAAAAAGAAGAAAGTTTCATTTTTGAAATTTACCTTAGATTTTATTTTTATAATTACATAGCCATTTACTTTATACCATTTAAAAAAAATTACATCTAGGAAATCAAGGTATGTTTGCTGAATTTTAATATTGATCAATATATATTTATAGTTGCTAAATATTAATAATTAGGATTCAAATAAAGCACCATTTTAAGTTCATTTTACACTGTAATTTTTTATTAGATGTTTGAGTGACATAAAGAAGCGGGCAATCACTATTTGAAAAATTGAATATTATTTTATCTTTAGAATGAAAATCACCTTTTCAACCGGAACTTCTTATAAATAAAAGTGTTCATTGGTCACGTTGAAGTATAATTATACATTTCATGATTCCTCCAATAAATTCCAATATCAAATAATTTTAAAGTGCATTTTAAAATTGAATGAGTAACAAGATTACATACCTGCTTAAAAGTAACACTAACATTTTTATTTTGGAAATGCATGATTTTCTCTTATTCCATATATCTAGGCTATTTGAGATCTTTTCTTTGCTTTTTAGTGGGTTTAAAATGAGAGATGTAAATATCAATCTTTTTATTCTTCAAATTTTACATCACAAGATCCAATTCCATTCTCCTTAATTCGTTTTGAATTAAGAACTTAATTTGAGGAGAAATATAGTATATTAGTTTGTCATATTTGTTAATTAATTCATTGTAAATTTGACCTTTTCATTGTGGCTTCTCAGTGTCTGGTATAGCTGTCTGGAACTCAGAGTGACTTTTGGTTCTGTCTTTGTTATATTGTCTTCTTTGATGGAACATAGACCATTGATGTGAAACTCTTAGGCCAAATAAAAAGGACTGACGAAATTAATAAATACAGTCCACAGACTATAAAAAATAAACTATTGGAAAATAAACCTTGCCGTATATCATTAGATGGCTAATTAATGAAATTATTGAGTAAATATACTAAATCACTGAGCAAATGATGAGCAAAAATGTTTCTTTAAAGCCAGATTTAAAGTAACACACACATATATACCCAATTAACTGTTGTTTTATCACCATATTTATTCTCTGTTTTCATTTTTTTAAATCCAGGATTGGTGTATGCTGAGCTTGAAATTACAATTCATTCGGAAATGACATGCTGTTTATCTGCTGGCTCAAAACTAGGAGGTTCCAGGAATGAGTTCAGAATTAGTTAGAGCAATTGAAGTGTGGCAGTCTTTAATCTCTGTAATGATATTCCTCAGGTCCCAACTACCTAGGGGCTATTTAGCTCTTGTTATCTCTGGGAACTTCTTTTTTCTTTCCCTCCTCCCTCAATGTAGGCTAGAGGCTGGGAGGACTAATAGCTGCCAGCAATTTTGTTAACAAAACTCAAGCTGTTTCTTTAAAGCAGGCTTCTTATGACAAAACAAAACAAAACAGAGGGTACTTTTTCTTTACAGTTGATTCCTAATATAGTAAATCAGCTTTTATTAGAGGAAATACTAATGTCTCAACAATGCACAGAAAAGAAGTCTCACGATTTTGTCTGTTTTCACAACTTTATGGTAATAGATTATTAATGTCAATTATCTCCACTTTACATCCGTTATTCTGAATTCCCATGTACACTATATGTCCACAGATATTATAGCTTATTGTCAATATTCCTTTTATTATTTGTTGTGGTCTCCTGAAATTCAGAAAGTGTGTGTGTGTGTGTGTGTGTGTGTGTGTGTGTGTGTGTAAGAATAAGAGAGAGAGAGCACAAAAAGAGAAAAAAGAGAGGGATAGGGAGAGGAAGACTGAGCTATTCAAATGGTACTAGAAATAAATGGTGTAAGTAGCAAAATAACACTGGAATTTTAGTTATTATTCTTACATTGAATTCAACTGAAAAGTTTATTTGGGACTGGAATTGTAGTCTTGACCCTGCAGAATGCGCAAATGAGCTTAGTCAGTATCACTATGTGCCCGCTGTCCAAATTGGCTGTCACCACTGTTAAAGCAAACAGAATCCACTGTTTTTATCTGTTTGTAGTTCATTAATTTTGTTTCATGTACTCAAATCAACCACTTTAATTTTGGAGTAAGTTAAGGGGCGTTTTATGTGCTGGGTTCTCTTTAGAGTTAAGTCTCGCCGTGGAGGCTGAGGACCATCGTCAATGAAGTAACACACATTCTGTTCCTGTTGTCACAGGCATTCTGTCACAGCCATGAATCACCTATGATATTGCCCTGTCTACTGTATTGCAGGAAAAGCAGAGGTTTCTGACAGACGTTCTGCATGAAGTGATGCTGCTGGACGGCTTGGCCAGTTCCCATCCAGTATCACAGGAAGTGCTACAGGCAACAGATATTGACAGGGTGTTTGACTGGATCGCATATAAAAAGGTGGGAATAGATAAGACCCAAGTGCCAACTGGATATTTCAGTATCCTGGGGAAGCCAAACTCTTTCATGCTACATATATTGTATTCTTCTCTTCTTCCTGGCAGATAGAAAGGGACTGTGGTTAGAAAACAGAGTCACCAGGTTCATGTCATTTTATGACTTAGGACTTTGCTTTATAAATCAGTAAAATGAAGATGAATGTTTGCGAAATAATGCATAGAAATATTGGGAGTGTTAATGAATAAATATTTGGAAACTTGATATGAAGTTGCTGTCTGTATAAATGGTGTAATGTAAATGCCAGTTTTAATATCATTAATAAGAGAACTGACCTATATTGTGACAGATTATTTTTCACCAATGCCTGTTAAATACTTAACTTTGAAACAGGTGTAGGCAGTGACATGACATGTATTTTATAAACCCCGTTTAAGGGAGATTTGGGGGATAAAGCTTCTTTCTGGATAATAACCGTAATAAATGAAAATTTAAAGACTAGATTTCGAATGGGGAGATTTTCGGCCAAGGACCAGACCTGGGAATAAGATACATTATGAAATTTTTCACATTGTTACTTAGGTTAGGATTTTCCTAATATCTATATCTTTTAGTTCTAATTTTAATATGAGCATGTGCATCTCAGTATTTAACACTTAGTAGCCACTTAATAACTGTTAAAATACTGTTAAAGTCTATTTCATCTTCGGTGTAGATTGAATTGCATTTATGCGATTTCTACGTGCTTTATTGATTTAATATTTTAAGTTTTTAAAAAAAGTTGCTAATTTTTTTTTTCTAAAAAGGAAGATACTACTGTTTATACCTAGAGATCAAATAATAATTCATCAGAATTCTTTGGGAGAGTGATTTAGATAAATGGTTTTACATTCAAGAAATGACTATCTCAATGATTATTAGTTAATATTGTATGCCATAATATATAAAGATACAAATTGTGTTATAAAATATCTTTTCAAATAACTTATCATTGCACTGGCTCAAAAAGAGTATTTTTTAATTAAAATTTTTTTCAATTACACTTGACATATAGCATTATATTAGTTTCAGGTGTACAGCATAATGATTAGATGTTTGTATAACTTATAAAGTGATCACCCTGATAAGTAACACAAAAGGTGTTTTTGATGTTTCATAAAAATAAGTGGAAGTGTAGAAACATACTTATTTTTTTAAATCTTTGTTAAATTTATTAGGGTGACATTGGTTATAAAATTATATAGGTTTCAAGTGTACATTTCTGTAATGCATCATTTACATATTGAAATGTGTGTTCACCACCCAAAGTCAATTCTCCTTCCATCACCATATATTTAACCCCCTTTACCGTCTTCTGTTCCTCTCCCCCCTTACTCTCTGGTAACTACTAAACTGTTATCTGTGTCTATGAGTTTTTGTTTGTTTGTTTGCTTGTCTTGTTCCTTTGTTGCTTTCATTTTTATATCCTACGTATGAGTGAAATCATATGTTTCTTGACTTTTTCTTTCTGACTTATTTTGCTTAGCATGATAATCTCAAGATCCATTCATGTGGATGCAAATTATAGTATTTCATCTTTTCGTATGGATTATTACTATTCTGTTGTATATATGTACACATCTTATTTATCCAATCATCAGTCGAAGGACACTTTGGCTGTTCTCATGTCTTGGCCACTGTGAATAATGCTGCAATGAGCATAGGGGTACATATATCTTTACAGATAAATGTTTTCAGATTTTTAGGGGCAGGTATCCAGAAGAGGGATTGCTAGGTCCTATGGTAATTCTATTTCTAATATTTTAATATTTTGAGGAAACTTCATACTATTTTCCAAATTTTATTTTTCTCAAATTTATTCCTAAGTATTTTCTTTTTTTCTTTTTTTTTTTTAATTGTTTATTTATTTTATTAGTTTCAAGTGTACAAAGCAACTTAATAGTTAGACACATAAAACGCTCATAAAGTGATAACCCACCCCCCAAGCTACTACCCCTCTGACATCTTATATAGCTGTTACAGTATCATCAACTATCTCCCTATATTGTACTCCATATCCCATGACTATATATAACTATATATTTAGTTATAGTTGATATTCAATATTATTCTACTTCATCTTCAGGTGTATAGCATGTTGGTCAGGCATCTACACAGTCTATGGCGTGAGCATTCTGAGAAGTCCACTGCCCATCTGGCACCTTACGTGATCTTTACAACATTGTTGATTATATTCCCCATACTGTATTAACTATCAATTTATATTTCTTTTTTATTTATTTATTTATTTATTTATTTATTTATTTATTTATTTATTTTTTAATTAGTTTCAGGTGCACAAGACAAAGCAAAACTTAGACGTTTATCATTTATATCCCTCACACTGTGTGAACCCCCCTCCCCCCATCCACTATCCCTCTGTACGTTCCCAAAACCTCTCACCTTCCCCTTATCCCCACCCCCCTGCCCCTCTAGCAACCCTCTGTTTTTCCTCCATGTTTCCAAAACTGTTTCTGATTAGTTCATTCACTATTCCTAAGTATTTTCAATGAAATACTTTCTATTGATATATTTGTCTTTCTGTGCAGCAATACCACCAGTCTTGATTGCTGTAGCTTTATAATAATCTGTGAAATAAGGTTGCTAGTTCTCCAATTTTGTTCTCCATGTTTTGTTTTAAGTTCTTTTCGTTATTCTTAGTCCTTTGAATTCGTATATAAATTTTAGAATGAATTTTTCAATTTCTACAGCAATTCTGTTGAATTGCAGGAATTGCCTTGCACTTATAAGACAATTTGGGAGAATTGACATCTTAGCAATATTAAGTGACCCATGAATGCAGTATAAGTATCCCCTGCTTTTCCAAAGTTCTCTTTAAATCACTTTGCTTTTATCAAAGACCTACATTAGTACCTGTTTTGCTAACCAAAAGAAATCTGAAGAGGATTTTCACTTTTAACAACAACAAAAAAAGGCCAAAAAACAGAAATAGTGTTCAGCATTTATTCTGTCGTCACCTGTTACAGAGACAGCACACACCCTGAACAGTGAGAGTAGCCCCACCAAACTCCTTCCCCCGAGAACTATACTTGATATCCAGCATTAAGTCACCATAGCTTTGAACTGTGTCTGTGAGCATCTGTGCTTTATCTCAGCCTACTTTGTGCATTCATTAGCAAGATGTGTCCTAAGGTTATTTCTTCTTAGGCTTTACACCATTTTGGCTTATAAAAGGTTTCATAGGACCACCCTGGATTTGGATAATAGTGAAACTTGTATACCCGTTAATATCCATTAATTTAGTTACTCTTTATTTTCTCTCAATAATGTAGTTTTCAGTGAATAGATTTTTCATATCTATTTTCATATTTATTCCTAAATATTTTACTCTTTTAGGTTATTGTAAATGGTATTGGTTTTAATTTCCATTTCTATTTTTTTATTCTATTGTAAAAATACAATTGATTTTTGTATATTTATTTTGTACAATGTTAAATAGAAATAGTAAAAGCAAACATCTTTGTATTATTCCTGATTTTAGCAATATGTTGTCTTTTACCATTAGGCATGATGTTGTCTCAAATATTTTATAAATATCCTTTATTAGGTTGAAAGAGTTGCATTCTATCCCTATGTTACCAAGAATTTTAATCCAAAATGGATGCTGATTTCATCAAATATTTTGTCCTCATTTATTAAGATGGTCAGATATTTGTTTGTTTAGTTTGTAGTATGATGAAGTATATTGATTGATTTTTGGATGTTAGACTATCCTTTTATTCCTGCAACAAATACATTTGGTCACAATTTCTTTTTTTAATATATGTGTAGTTGGGCTCAATTTGCTAAAAAGTTGTTTAGAAATTTTACATCTATGTTTATAAGGGACATTGGTCTGTAGTTTATTTGTAAACTCTTTGGTTTTGTTATCATTATAATACTAGCTTCATAGGTTGGAAACAATTACTTCCTTTTCAATTTTCTGGGAGAATTTCTTTCTTTCTTTGTTAAATGTTTGGTAGAATCTCGGACTGGAATTTTCTTCATGGTAAGATTTTTAACTAATAATTTCATCAAAATATAGTGGGTTGTTCATGTTATTCATGTCTTCTTGAGTGACCTTTGGTAGTTTGTATCTTTTAAAGGATTTGACTCATTTCATCTAAAATGTTTCACTTATTAACATAAAGTTATATATGATATATTCTCTTATCCTTTTTTTAAAAAAAACCTTTAAAAAATTATTGGGGAATATTGGGGAACAGTGTGTTTCTCCAGGGCCCATCAGCTCCAAGTCGTTGTCCTTCAATCTAGTTGTGGAGGGTGCAGCTCAGCTCTAAGTCCAGTAGCCTGTCTTCAATCTTAGTTGCAGGGGGTGGAGCCCACCATCCCATGCGGGAATTGAACTGGCAACCTTGTTGTTGAGAGCTCAGGCTCTAACAAACTGAACCATCCGGTGGCCCCTCTGGAAGCTCAGCGGCTGCTTGTTGTCTTCAATCTATTTGTGGAGGGCACAGCTCACTGGCCCATATTGGAATCGAACCGGCAACCCTGTTTTTCAGAACTTGCTCTCTAACCAATTGAGCCATCTGGCCGCCCCTTTCTTACCCTTTTAATGAATCTCTAGTGATGTCATTTTTATTCCAGATGTTTTGTTTTATCATTTTTTCTATTAGTCTAGATAGAAGTTTATACATTTTATTTAAAAAAAGCCTTTGATTTAATTGATTCTTGTTCTTTCTATAGATTTCCTCTCTAATTATTATTATTTCCCCTATATACTTCAGGTTTAACTTGTGTTTTTCTTATTCTAGTTTATTAAGGTGCAAGATGAGGTCATTAGTTGACTTCTATTCTAATTCAGGTGTTTATTCTACAAATTTCTTCCCAAGTGCACTGCCTAGGGCATGATACAAATTTTGATATATTGAGGTTTCATTTTCATTCACTTTAAAATAATTTCTAATTTCCTGTTTGATTTATTAGTTGCCCCATGAGGTATTCAAAGTGTGCTATTTAGTTTACAAGTATTTGAAGATTTTTCCAGAAAACCTTCTTTTATTTATTTCTTATTTAATTCTGTTGTGGTAAGTGAAATATATAGTATGTCTCCTTAGAATTCTTGAGGCTTGTCTTATGGCCCAGAATTTGGTATCTGTTGCTAACTGTACTTTATGCACTTCAAAAGAATGTGTATTTCACTATTGTTGGCTGGAGAGTCTTATAAATGCCAATTAGGTCACATTGGTTAATAGAGTTGTTCAGGTCTTTTATACCCTTATTGATTTTCTGTCTGCTTGTTCATCATGCTTTGTTGATGGCCCTCATCATTTGGATTCACCCACATGGTGTCAAATCAGATATCTAAAAATGTAGTAGACAGTAGTGCTTCCCTCCCCCTTCCCTCCTTCTTGCTGGTATATCTGGAAAATAATCTTCTAATGTGACTCTACAATAAATAAAGATAAGAACAATTTGACTATAACCTCGGGAACTTCATTTTGACAATCTCCGTATCAGTACTTACTGTATATTTAGTGTCTTCACCTAGTCCTCTGACTTGACTTCTCTCAAGATCTTTGTATCAGTAAGGCATATGTGAGTAATATGCAATAACCAATTTAACTTTGTAGGTGGAATGGAAAAAACCTTTCTGGATGTATGAAAGGTACTATGTCATTCTAGGTTGTATGACAGGTAATGTGGATAACTGTACAACCCTAAATAACATCAACTGCTAATAGTTATTGAATGCTTACTCTGTGCTAGTCACTGTACCAAACTCTTTACATGTATTAACTCATTTAATTCTAATAACCTCCTTTTGGGATTGTTAGTTTCATAATCATCATTTTAAAGATGAGGATATTGAGTCATGGTTAATCCAAGGATATGTTCTCCAGAAAATCAGGCTCCAGAGCCAAAATGATTGCCACTACCATATTTGATCAACAAGCTTGGTTGGAGCACTAATTTGTAAGTTTCTACTTATGTTCCATGCACTGTATGCTGAGTGCTAGGGTATACCAATCAATAAGACAGAAAGGAGAGACAGCTTATAAATAAGTCAGTGCAATAACACATAACGATTAACAGTAATATTTCCATTTTAAATGTAGAAACCTAATTTAAACCATCTTAAGCAATAAAAAGGAATTTGTGGACTGAATCACTGATAAACTTGAGATTTAGTATTAGCTTTAGGAATGGTTGAATCCAGGTATTTTTAACAGTATTGTCAGAAATCTACCTTTCATCAGTTTCAAGGCTCTTTGCCTCTATATGACATAATTTCTAAGTAATTCTTATAAAGATGGTCCCAAACAAGTTTAGGTTGATAGAGTTCTCAACTTTCTGATCCTTTTGAGCTCAGAGTAAGAGTACATTTCCTCTCTCACAACAGAATCTATTTCTATTGCCCCGAGGGTTGTGGTTTGTTCTGATTAGGTAATAGATCACCACCAGCCAATCCCTATGTCGTGGACTGGAGAGTCCCCATGGACATTCTGACTGGCTAAAATGGCTCATGAGCTCATGCTCTTGTGGGAGAGACAGGCCACATTATTGGCAGGCCTACTGGAATCACTTGAAGTAAGGTTTCAGAAGAAAACGATGGCTAGAAAAAAGTACTGGATGCCAACCTTAAAATATTAGGACTTACAATAGAAATAAGAACAAGATATAGTCATGGGGTAAGGGGAAGGGAAGTGACAAAAAGGCAAGAAAGAACCATTCTCTAGAGAAGGCTCAGAAAAGGAAGACAATGGTGATTGAGTGGAATATCAAGGAGTTTAACATGGTCACAGAACAGCGAGGTTATGGGGTAGTAGACAGGCTGGGGAGATAGCTGGTTAGAACTTGGGGGACCTCTTATATGATACTAAGAAGTTTGAAGTTTATTCAGCAGGTCAGCAGGAACTAAGGGAGAGTTTCAACCAAGGTATAACATAATCAAAATTTTATCCTAGAAAGAATAGTCCTGTAGGTGTGGTAGAGATAGAAGTAATATATAGGTCTAGAAATTTCAGAAAAGCTTGTAGTGACTAGAGCTGTAGCACGTAGAGAATTTTTTGGGTTTTTTTTTTTTTTTGGTATTGTAGTATATAGCACTTAATAAAACCTTCTTGCCACTGCTTTTCTGTGCCCTTCTCCCAGAAGATCCCTGTTACTAGACAACATTAACCTTTGCCAAAAGGTAGCCTCTCTTTGCATCAGTGCTTCTCTGGCTTATCATCTCTTGTAATTATTCTTTTAATAATTATTCTAATTATTCCCTCTTCTGTTTTCTGAAGATTATAGAGAAATAAAGGTTAGGAACCAACAGATCAAATGCTAATTACTTTGTGGATTTAAATTAAAGATTTAAATGTTTTTGGAGAAATACCAAGTGATATTCAATATGGATAGTCTCAAGACCAGTATTAAATGAAAACAAAACAAAACAAAACAAAACAAAAACTCCTAGAATCACATATATATTTTTAGAATGGGAAGAGAAAAAAGTAAGAACTAGTCTGTGAGGAAAAAAAGTTAAATGAGTTATATTCAGTAAAATAACAAAATTTCAATTTCAATTTTAATAGTGGATTGAAAATGCTTTTATCCTAAAAGTATAATGGAAACAGGAAAATACTGCCAATAGATAGGTCAACTGGAAAAGATAGATTGAGATAGTCTCTTTTCTCTAAAAGCACAAGGAGAAATATGAATCTATGACCCAGTGACCTGGATGATGAAAGTAAGCGAATGCTCATTAAATTTACATATGATGCCACATTGGAGAAGATGCTATAAGCTTGAGAGAAAGGAACTGATGTCAACATAACAAGCAAATTTAAAAAGGATGCTTTAAAAACAAGAATACCTTTTAGCAATCCTTATATCAAGGATTTTAGAGACTAATGAAATTATGTAGAATAAAAGAAAAGAATTGGCAAGCAGAGAAAAATCCACAAGGGGTCATGGTGAACACAAATTAAAAAAGGGGATGTGGCAATTCAACTTGCAGTACTCTACCAATATATTCCAGACTTAAAGTGTGAAAATCCTTGTATGGCTAAAGAGGAAAATGTACACATTTTCTATACCTTAAAAGTGAATATGAAAAGACCATTCAGCCATTTTCACTACTGTCCCCTTCTGATACCAGATTCCCCATCTACAGCATCATGTCAGCCAGGCCATGATTAGTACATGGAAAGAACACATATCGACTCTCTCTATAGGACAGGTTATTTCTGTAGGAAAAACAAAAGTAAGGTGGTGCCTTCCATCAAGAATATCCTCTAGAAGTAGACATGAAACATGAAATAAAAACAATAATTATGCCAAGACTAACAGTAAAGTACATCTATCATTTAATGAGCACTTTCTATGTACAAGGCATTTTGCGAAATGCTTTGCTTGTATGATCCCATTTTACTCCTAACAGAAACCTTGGACTGTAGGCATTTTAACCCATTTTACTAATAAGGAAATTGACTGAAAAAAAGTAAGTGATTTCCACTGTGTCAGACATCCAGCAACTGAACAAGCCAGGATTTGAGGTCAGATCTGTCTAACTCCAAATTCTGGGCTCTTACCTATGAAACTTTTCACAGATCAATAAATATATTTTAAGGCAAGTTATGATCTGAACCGTCTCAGTGGATGGCAACTCCAAGTTCTCAGGCCACTTTTGATCCTGTCTTCTTTCATCCTATTTGTCAGGAAATCTTACTGTCTCTGTCAAAATATTTCCAGAATCTGACCTCTCCTCCCCATCATTACTGTTGCCATAGTGGTCTGAATCACCACCATATTGCCACATAATTTCCTAAAAGCTCTCTCTGTTTCTAATCCTGCTCCCTACAGTCTATTTTTAACCAAGCCCTCAGAATGATCTTTTTAAAAACCTAAGTCAGATAGTGTACATTGCTTGAAACCCTACAATGACTCCCCGCCAAAGTGAGAATAAAAAAACAGTCTTTATGATGACCCACAGGGCTCTATCTGATCTCCACTCACGCCTTATCCACAATCCCCCATAGACCCCTTACCCTTATTCTACCTCTTACCTCTCTGACTTCATCTCTTATCACTGTCCCTGCACTCAGGGTACTCCTGTTTCACTGGTTCACTTGCTTTCCCCGAAATCCAACAAAACTCTACCACTCTAGAGCCTTGAGCTGGCTGTTCCCTCTGTAGGGAGTGATGTTACTCCAGAGATCGTTGTAGTTCTAACTTATTCTCCTTGAAGCCTTTATTTAAATGTCACCTTCTCAAAGAGGACACCCATTTAAAATGTCAGCTGACACCCTCACTGTTTTCTTCACTCATTTCCCTTATTCTAATCCACTTACTGTTTTGTCCTATGGTACAAAATCACCTTCTAGCATATTACACAATTTATTTAATATTATGTTTACCATATTATCTGACTTCCTGCTTACCCCACTGAATATGAGTTTCATAAAGGGAGGGCTCCATGTCTGTTTTTCACTGTTTTCCAGCACTCATTATACTGCCTGCATGTAGTAGGCGCTCAATAAATTTGTTGAGTTGAATTAAAGTAAATGTCAGAAAATCAATAGAAGCAAACATTATGGTGTTTCAGAGGGGACGATCCATCTCTTTATAGGAATTAGGAAAAAGAGTTGGCACTTGAAATAGGATTAAAGAGTTTCAAATGTAATTCCACATGCATTCCAGAGGGGCAGGGAAGATTGTGTTGCCCAGTCATTCTGTTTACTAATGGGTTCTGTCCCGTGTGGCCTGACCCCTCAGCCCTGGACCTCACGGGACCCCTATCATGTCAGCTCAGCTCTTCTCCTGCTGTCTCTGTATTCTCCTGCTTCAGGCATAATCAGTCTCCTGTTCTGCAAATCTTTCCAGCTTTTATTCTTCTAAACAGGTACTTCTTAGTCTCTGCTTTCTCTGTTCACAATCAACTACATACATTTTATCAAATGAATGTAGTTTACTATTTTGTCCTTTATGACACATTTGTACATACTTTACTATACTGTATCCGATGTACTATATATAATATATATGTATATATTTACAGGTTAACGACAGCACTTGTGGTCATTTCTATAAAACAGTGGACCACAGGCTTTTGGTCAGGTGTATAACGGCAATCATACTAGCAGTAGGAATAATAGTATCAATTGTTCTTTTTGAGCCTATTTTGCCACTGGACATCCATTTAAGAATCTTACTTAATCTCCCACCACTGTAAGGTAGATATTAACTCCAATTTACATCAGAGTAAACAGAGGTCCAGGGAGTTTAATGATGTTCTCAGGCTCCCAGGCCTCAGAGCTGGGATTCACATCTCATTGTTTCTAACTCATGCTAAGATGCTTTCCTTAACTAATTGCCTATTATGCCACTGTTTCAATAGGAAATATGATTTGGGTTGCAGTCTTTTGACATATACTAGAGTAAGGGATTTTCCTGAATAAAAGTAGTATTTTAAAATAAGTAATGTACTGGCATGCAAATTAAAAATAAGGGTTATAAAATCTGGGAAGTAATTGCTGGTTAAGATAATCTTATAAAGAAAATGTGAACAAGTTTAAGAGACTGAGAAAAATTAAACAAAGAACAGAGAGAGGGATGGAGGGAGAGAGAATGATTTAGAAGCAATTGGAGATAATCTTATCAGAATAGCTAAATAACTTACATATGTCCACTCTGGAGGATAGAGGGCTAAGAGGTGACTTAATAATTGGCTCTAATATATATAAATGGTCATTATAAGACAGCTACTCACCACCTCTCTGTCAACATCAAGGTCAGAGTAAGCTAACTGGCCTTAAAACAGGAAGAAATTTCAGTTAATCTAAGAAAGACCTTCTTGATACAAAAGGCAAACATTTTAATATGAACTACTGAGGATTATAATATCTTTATTCTTTGATATTCTTTAAAAATAAAATTAAAAATCTGCTCCCAGGTTAGCAAACTAAATTAGAAGACTGTTAAAAAAATTCCTCCTGGATCTTCACAACGTGGCATATCATAGTCAAATGATGTAAGATAAAATTATAATTTGTTAGAAATTAATTTTGCATGCATATATTTATCCCTGTATCATTCATTTTTCCCCCTTGATTATATGTGTAGAAGTGTGAATTGTAAAGGAAGCAAACTACTTGCTTCTTAGGGATGGGAAAATTTAGAGGTAATTCCCATCCCTCTCTGAATCATCTGTTGATATTTATAAAAACAACGCCAACAAAATATCAAAAGAATGTCCAGGATAGTATATACTTTAGTGACTCTTTCTCTTTGTTACCAGTGTGTCTTGCCTTTGTGTTTGGCCTTGAATTATCATTATTCTAGGCCAGAAGTGATTGTAAGACATTCATGTAAAGGAAATGCCTTTTTCACCTCTTAAAGAAAATGTACATGGTGGGAGGAGATGATTTTATTGACATTTCTGTGATAAATGCCTTTACCAACTACTGGTAAATTATTAATTTGTGCATTTTGCTGATGGAAGCAAGTTTCCTTTTGCATATGTGTTTGATTCATCGCCATTTGAATGGTTTCTTTCTTTTTTTCTTGCTCAACTCCTAATACTTAAAACCGCTTGCTTTTTACTTTCTAGTAATTTACACTTCTCTCCCCTAGCTGTTCCTCTCTGATTTAGATTTGCTTGATGAAACTAAAAGAAAAAGTATGTATTTAATAAAAATGACTAACATATTACTCAATAGTATAAAGAATCCCAAAAGATTATTATCCTATCTGGCACCTCTTGTGTTTTGTTTTGTTATTAGCTAATGGTTTAGTATGCTAGTTTTGAATTCCTCTGCTGCACACAGTTTGTCCTTTTTACTTTGCTGAAATGCTTAAGAAGGTTTTGACTTTATTCTTCTGCTGTTTTTGAAGCTAGAGTGGTGATCACACATCATAAGAAGCTTAAGACCAGGCCTTTGTTTACTCTTAGCTTGCAGAAGTTGATAGTATTGAGATTCTGCTTCTGCAGCTTTCTGAAATATGTTCACCATTACAGTTGTTCTTAGTGTTTTGCTTATGCAAAAAACCTAATTCTAATGACTTCTGCAGTGGTTCTGTCATGCCAGACTTCATCAATAGCCATAATTAAAAATAAAAAGTACCATTTCAATTAGTATAAATGGTAATATACAACAAGTGTTCCATTCCTGTAACTTGCTCACCCTGCAACTCTCTGTGACTTTAATTCCATTACGCTAGGAGGCAGCTATAATGCATCTCAGAAAGGAATGGAGCTTCTGTTAACAGAACAAGGTCAATTCAGTTAGGAGACCTGTGAATCTGAAATTGTTTTATATAGGATAGTCAGAGAGAAAAAGCAATTGAAGAGAAAAACTAAAAAGAATTGGGAATCAGCCAATGTATATCCCCCTAGAACATATGGGGATTGCAGTGTTTTGAATAGATTTTCTGGAATAATGGGATTCCATGGTGTTTAGAAAAAGGACAAATACATTTAGGAATAAATTAAGATTTAAAGGATAAACAAGTAAGGCTACTGGAATTAAGGGTTGACATTTTGACAAATGAGAAGTATAGAAGAAGGAAAAGGAGAACAGGATTAAAACTACCTTTTTACAAAAAAGAATGGTTGTGGAAAATGAAGAATAAAAATGTTCACAATATAAGCAGTTTGTATACTTATAACAATGGAATAGGTTGGGAGAGGTTGAACTGAATTAAATTTTTTTCCTGAAGAATAATGGTGACTAGATTGTGCTTTAGTGTCTGATGGATTCATCTTTTTACTCAACATGATGACCACCAATTTTTAATCAACAACACATGGTGTATTGATGTAGTATAAAAATCTTCAGAAGCCCTGTATGGTTACTAATATTACATATGAAGTTCAAAAGAGTTATCCCCCAATTGTTTTATCATTAGGGACTCTTATAATAATTACTATTCCTCTTTCATGTGAAGCCAAAGATTGCCTATGTTTATTACTAAAATAATTATACTTACCAAGTATTAAACAATTCACCTCTATATTAATCAAAGACTTATGTAAGTCTTAATCAGAGTTTCTGTTGCAAATGTGCCAAACTGAGTTACTACTCAGGGTAGATACAACCTTAGTCAAACAAGAAAAACTTTCCTGTTTGGCTCTGTAGCCTTTTTGGAGGTAAATATGCTATTTCCCTTGAAATAATGAAAATATTTATTTGGACACACTTTCACAGATATTTTCATGGATGCAAAAGGTCATTTGATGATGAACTGAGAAAATTATCTAGAGATTATATATTTGCTACATACTTCATCATTCATGCTATTGCATATTTCCTGGTAGCATTTAATCAAGTTTTTGGTCTTTCTGCTTTTTAAAAATAGAATGTCTTTCAGCTTTTTTTGAGTTGTCTCTATATCAGTATTAGAAAGCTAACCTGTGATTTTGTACAACATATTCTTACCTTTAAAAAACAGAGAGATTAAAAAAAAAAAATATTGAAGTCAGCTTTTCCTGAGGGCATTTTACCAACCAGGAGAATTTGAGCACAATTTTCAAGGTTTCACAGAGATAGGAAAAGAAGACAAGAGCCAAAGGTGAGAAGTTTAATGGGAAGCTTCCCATAAAGCCAGGACCTTAAAGAACTACACCTTTAGCACACAGATGAACTAGAAATAAACCTATCTCCTTCCTCAGGAGACTACAAAGAAATGATCTGTTTTAAAGTTGGACAGCAAGTAGAGACAGAAAGAAAATCTCCCCTGAAAATTGACAACCACGAGCAACCCTTGCTTGACGTTTTAGCTCAAATGAAAACAACCTCAGTACACTATAAACATCAAGTCAGAATTTTAATTTAAAATCATTTAAAATTAATTTTAATTTAAAATCCTGAACTAGAGGTGTCTCCTGATGACAGACAGAAAGTAAAACAAATTCTATTTAGAAATACATGCTTTCATATCACATCTCAAGAGATTTCCACAGATATATCCCCCCCAAAAAAAGAGCATAATATAATAAAAAATCATCCAGTATGCAAGGAAACAAGGTTCCATGACCATGAGACAGCTAAAATAATTGAAAACAGAATTATTCATGCGTATCATTAAAATACTGGGGGTGCCAAAAAAATGTATGCAAGTGGACACTTTGGTCAACGTTGCTCAAGCAGTAGTTCACCGTAATCAGAAGGGTCTGGATGCTGATGGTAACCACTTTGAGTACCTCTTGTAAGTGCAGAAGTCAAACGTGACTTGTATTCATCTTTTGTTATTGGTATGTATTAAGTATTACAATTTTAATACAGTTTTCCTTTCTTAAAATGCGTATACTTTTTTTTGGCACCCTCTGTATTGGATATGTTAGATATAGAGTATAAAATAATATATTAATACATTTGAGGAAATTAAAAGACTCTTGAATATATAAACAAAATAATACAAGCAACCAGATTTTTAAAAATAACTAATGAGGATTCCTAGAAATGAAAATGTAACAACTGCATTTAAAAATATAGTACATTTAGTAGATGGTTTATCACAGATTAGAAAGAGCTGAAGAGGCAGTTGTAAACAGGAAGATAGAATTGAAGAAACTATCCAGAGTGCAGCGTGCAGAGACAAAGAGATGGAAAATATGAACGAGAGGTTAACAGACATAGGAGAGGGAGAGAAAAGGTCTAACAAATGGAATACATAAACTCACTACCTAGCTTCACTTACTTTTCTATCCTTTGTTTCTTCATCAAATTCCTACTTCTTAGCTACAGGCACTAAAGTTTTACGTTAAACGATAGCATCATTCTTAGAAACAGAGTTTGGAGTTGGATCTCAGATTCTCTTTAAGTAATGAATTTTACCCATCAACAAAGTACTATTTTATCATCTTTTTTTTTCTTTTGTTACCATCTTAAAAGTTTGAACAAGATAAAACAGTGATATTAATTTAAAAGTTGAACACAGTGTACTTTTTATATTAATAGTTATTTTCTATCAAGTGCTCACTATGTTACTGGAGTTTTTTTTTAATTAAATTTATTTGGGTGACAACAGTTAGTAAAATTACATAGGTTTCAAGTGTACAATTCTGTAACACATCATCTATATATCACATTGTGTGCTCACTACCCAGAGTCAGTTCTCCTTCCATCACCATATATTTGACCCCCTTTACCCTCTTCTACTATCCCTCCTCCCCCCTTACCCTCTGGTAACCACTAAACTGTTGTCTGTGTCTGAGTTACTGTTTCTTTATTTGTTTGTTTTGTTCCTTTGTTGCTTTCAGTTTTATATCCCACATATGAGTGAAATCTTCTGGTTCTCGACTTTTTCTGTCTGACTTATTTCACTTAGCATAATAATTTCAAGATCCATCCATGTTGTCACAAATGGCAGTATTTCATCTTTTCTTATGGCAGAGTAATATTCCATCGTGTATATATACCACATCTGCTTTACCCAATCATCTATCAAAGGACATTTTGGTTGTTTCCATGTCTTGGCCACCGTGAATAATGCTACAATGAACATCAGAGTACATATATATTTATGGATAAATGTTTTCAGATTTGGGGGGTAGATATCCAGGAGAGGGATTGCAGGGTCATATGGTAATTCTATTCTTAATCTTTTGAGGAACCTCCACACTGCCTTCCATAACTGCTGCACCAGTCTGCATTCCCACCAGCAGTGTATGAGGGTTCCTTTTTCTCCACAGCCTCTCCAACACTTGTTATTATTTGTCTTGTTGATGATAGCCATGCTAACAGGTGTGATGTGATAACTCATTGTGGAGTTTTACCGTACCTCATTCCATTTAAGTATGACATCAAGGTGAAGCCTAGAGTAGTTACATTTTTAGTGTGTACATGTACAACTCGTGAGTAGAAGAACCAAGATTTCAACCAAACCTACCTGACTCCAAAGTCTGTTCTCTTATCACCTTATCACATAGTCAAATATGTGTGGGCTTTCACAGTAGAGAAGATTATACATTTATGCAGATGATTCTGCCTTTATCTGACCATTTATTTCACCTCTCTTTTGAAATGATCTTTAGATACAATTCCTTGCCTGTCCAAGAAAATCAGTGTCATAACTTTATGTTCCTGAAAAGTCTACCTTGACCAGATATTTTTATTTTGTTTGTCCTCCCTTCTCATCCATCATTATAATACTCTACTTAGCTCTTCCTGGCTTACTCCTTTCTACTTTTTGAGCCAGCAGCCTAAGGATCCTCAGAAAAATGTTATACTAAGACTGTCTTGGAACTGAGAGTCCATAAGTAGTAAAGTGCAAGGCTGGAGTAGGCTGTGTGGGTCAAGTTGACTCTGAGAAGCATGGTTAGGTTTCTATAGAGTGAGCACATGAGAAGCAAACCAGCTGGTGCAGTTCACTTTTGCACTACCTCACATCTGTACTTTTACAATAGGATGCAATTATCTCAGTGTCATAAAAATATCTGGCCTAAAGTAGATAATTTTTGGTATGTATCCCTCTGTTAAATACTATTATCAATTTAAGCAAAGCAATGATAAAGCAGTTCAATATCCATGTTTTGCTTATATATTTCCCAAATGGTTTTCTAGCCCCACAATTTTGAGATGAAATTCGTTGCCACATTATTGTCCTTCTAGAAGGGCATCAGTCACAGCAGGGACTTCGTGAATAAATTGGAGCAATCAAACTATTTCAGTAGTCACATTTGTTAAGAGTAAAAGCAAGAGTTTTAAGTGCTAATGTCTAAAACAATTTTTTTTTTCTTTTTCAGTTTGAAATTAGTGTGGTGGTAGTGTTGAGGGAAAGTTAGTATATTTAAAGGCATGTTGTCTGAAATAATAACC
This sequence comes from Rhinolophus sinicus, assembly GCF_057876585.1. NCBI lineage: Eukaryota > Metazoa > Chordata > Mammalia > Chiroptera > Rhinolophidae > Rhinolophus > Rhinolophus sinicus. Next base: position 70,007,881 of record NC_142501.1, read on the forward strand.
TCAATTAACTCTTCTATAACACCATGGTGGACCAATTACTTTTGTATAAGTTCTTTCTATATATTATCATTAATCCTTATAACAACCCCATGGTCAAGATACTCTTTCCATCATCATTTTATGGATGACAGAATTTAGGAAGTGACTTAAGCAATATCACAAAGTTAGTAAATGTTGGAGTCAGGATTTATACATTGACAATTTTATTTCTGTTCTTAGTCAACTACACTAGACTGGTAATCCTTTGATTTCCTTTTATGTTTAGACAGCACATTGCCTATAAAACATAAAGAGACCCTCATTTATTTTTAGTAAAGATCTTATATTTTGTAATTATTTGTTTAATAGTCCGCTTGAAATCAAAGCTTTAGCAATATACTAATTATTACCTAGTTCAGTGCCTTATAGATAGTGAGCACACAATAAATACTTGTAGTTTGAATGAATTTTAACAGTGACTAATATTACCACCCAAACCCTCAGAGACTTTAAGGTAAAATTTTAATTTCTAGTTGTTTCAGATTCCTCATAGCAGTAATTTTGAGATGTTTTTGCTTTTTATTTTAATCACTTATCATGTAAAAGAGAAATAAAAATATGGCCCTGTATACTATTAAGAAAAGTCATGTTTTATTAAATGCTGATACTACCTTTTAAAGAGTTCTTGAACTTGAACTATTCATACTTTTCCTGGAAAGTAATGCAGAGTACATCTTCTTTTGCTTGTCCTGAATTTGCTTTCTTAAGCGTTAAGTGGTACTTCTGTGTTCTGGTATCCCATACTTCCTTAGACAAACCCGAGGGATAAGTTAGGAAGGTTCAAAGCACCCCTCACCTCTGCGATGAAGGTCCTGGAAAAAAGGAGCATAGCTGACTCTTAGTGTGCCTCGATGCCTCTGTCAGAGATAGCTCACAGTCTGATGGATCATTGATCTGCCTCTTTATGGCATTTTTTTGGTTCCTAATTCCATTTTTATACACTTTAAGAGCTAAGTCTTTTGTTGTTTTCCACTTCTGCTTGAGAAAACATTTTTATAGCTTTGGGACTAAATGTTTCTTTTTATCAGCTCATTTTAATGTCTCTTTCAGTGAACTTGTGGCCAAATGTTTTTTTTATCAGCTCATTTTAATATCTCTTTCAGTGAACTGAAGCCATGATATTACTGGTAGAATTTTGGGGAAATTTGCTATGGGCCAAGCGGAACCCTTTTGCTTTTCTCCCAGAAATAATAAAATAAGAGTCATTTGCTTTTTCCCTTTCACACTTGCTCTATGGTAAACCATGAGAAACTCACGTTGAGTTTATGGTTTAACCTTGAATTGTTTCTAAAATGAAAGGGTGCTAGATCACCAGATATTAGGATAGTTTATTTCTTCTAGGCTTCTGGTAGTGTCAACAATGAATGTTTTTTTGTTTGCTTTGTTTTGCTTGGTTTTGATTGATTATAAAAAGAAAGGAAGAAAGCAAGAGGTATAAATTTGCTGCCACGTACAAGAAGCTAAATTTTAGAAAAGTAATAACAGAACCTGTGATGTAGATATTTGCTTACAGAGAGTTAAATACTTTCTCATAGGTTCCTAGGAGAAAGGGCATTGTGCATTTTTATGTACGTGTCTTGGGAAGTTTTAACCTACAAAGGTGATGTTTTCCAAAGTATGATCTGTGGAATACCACAGTGTACTCTCTTAAAATTATTTTCTTCCTCCTCAGTCAGATATTGAAACTTCAAATTTTATTGATCTGGCTTAATGGCATTGCACAAAACTATACCTTAAGTGAGAGATTGAAACGGTGAATTTCTCCTGTTGAGTAAACTCTGGCAAGACTGTATTTGCTTGTTTCTATATAAACACGGCCTAATTGTGCTCGTGGCCCACCACCTCAGAAGAGTTTGCTTCATGATAAATGGCTGGCTGCTTTGGTTCCTTGGAGGATATGTTTTTGAATTTTAAAATACTCTAAGTACGGAATATATCTGTGGTTTACCACACTGAAAACAAAAATCAAAAGCTGAGGGGAAAGCTCTCCTTATGTTTCACAAGAGGGGATGGAGATGAACATGTACCTCATTGACTCGTGTCTACGTGTTATCGAGTCCTCCATACTAACCTGCTCCCCAACATGCTCTGCTACCCACAAGCATCCAAACTGAATTGATAACTTCTGCTTTTTTCGAGGAGAAGCAAGGAAAGAAATGAGCCATTTCTCAATGAAATATGTGAAGACGCTAATTATATATTTTCTTGAGAAGAGCTGAAGGTGGTTTGATGAAACTTTAATCTGGGCATTTCAGTGTCTCTGTAAACTCACCCTGAAGTCAGGATAACAGAAAGGGAGATCGGGAAAACCTTACTCAAGCAAGTATTTTCCTTATCCTGCAAATATTGGAACAGTAAAATAATTTTCTTCGCTTGCAGACGAAATTCATTCATATCATGTATAAATGAATCTGACCATGAAGATTAGAGAGTGTCATTCAGTTATCAAGCCCATGCCATAGCAAGATGTTTTTCCTTTTTGCTTCTACTACATAAATCTGAGTGATACAATGATATGGAAATTTCAATTGATACATTTCTGATGTGATTAATTGCAATCAATGAACGATTAGGTATGCTGGTATTCACTGATAATACATATTTTATTTATTATGGATCTAGTAGGATGGCAAATTCAGTTTTATAGCCCATTGGAGTTTGAGAAGTGTGGCTTTATTCAATATTGTTCTTGAATTCCGTGATGGCCCATCTGTGTAAATAATCTCATCAACCTCTTGTGTGAGCCCATCCTTGAAGAGTTCCTCAGATGGATGCTTAATGAAAAAAATGTGCTATGCTTTTGTCCTTGTCAGTGGTGTCAGAACATATGAGATATTCGGTACAACTGCTAAATAAAGCTTCTGCTGTAAGAGGAGGCCCAGCAACATTTTGTCTGGATGAGTAAGCAGCTAGTGCATACTGGGTTTCACAGAAAAAAAGACAATCCTGAGCCCACATGAAGGACATAGTTATTTATGCTCATGTCTAGTGATTTTGTTCATGTGGAAAATATGCCTAAAAGTCCAGAGAACTGACCTCCGAGTCTCAAATCTTCTTGACTTGAATTTCCTTAATTTTCTAGGGAGGCAGCTTTTAACACCAGTCCCCAAAGATGCATTTATACCACCCACGATAAAACTTGTACTAAGATATATTTGAATCTAGAGTTTCTGAATTAGACCATCAAGCTGTGGATGTTTATATAAAATACACTGTAAATACAATTGTGCCCCAATTTACTTCCTTTTAATGTCATTTAGAAAAAAGTCACTTGACTGTATACATATTTTAGAAAACTGAAAGTTTTGAAAATTTGGTATCCCTTTTGAAATCAAATAACTTAGCCCTTTAGACATGTGTATCATTTTTAAATTGAAAAATATTCTTCCCTTAGGTTGGAACCCAGTTATTTCTATTACTTCCTAAGTTTAGTCCTTTCTAAAAATATCAACTCTTTCAAAGCTAAATAATGGCACACTGTAATGAAATATTTAATCATTAATTAGCCTAATGAAATACAAAATAAAAAGATTCTGTCCAGTATAATTTGGGATTATTGAAATTTAGGCTTTGATTTGTTTGCCTTTATTATATGTACTTATTCTATATGTACTCATATAGAATAGAGTACCCTAGGCTTCTGCTTCGTATGTGCATGTGTGTGTGTGTGTGAGTGTGTGTGTGTGTAGCTGGCAATTATTAGGCCTTGTTTTCTTCCCAAAAGAAGTATCAGTGAGCTATGGTGGGGGAAGGATTTGGGAGCAGCATGTATGTTAATGGGAGGCTGGGTTAGATGGGTGAATAAATTAATAAATCAAAGAATGTGCCAGTTTGGAGACAGGCTAAATAAGAGTCCAATCACAACTGGTGATGGTAGGTCTTACTAGAGAAATATTCTGCTTTCTGGCAGATTCATACTTTAATCCTTAATACAAAAAGAAAATATACTTTATTCAAATTATCATTTGAAGGACAATCTACATGTTCCATTGATAATTAATGCCAAATATTAAGCCTTTCATGGTTAAGAAATTCTGTCAGTTATCTCTGTATTAGTCATTTTTTTTTCATGTGGTTGCTGTTTAACTCCCAGTGGAGTTGAAAATCAACTGACCACATCAAGTTTATATGACTTTTTCCTTTATTTGAAATTTTAATATTAAGAACAATTTAATATTAAGTGTTTGGCTGGCCTACCTTTTTCTAGGAAAATAAATCTTCTATCTTGTTTTTCAAGCTTTTTATCCTATCTCTGGATTTTCCCTGATGTTTCTTGGACATTTTACCTATAACTTTTTTGTTCAGCACAAAGTTATTTCATATCATGTTCAATAGAATGATTTTTTTCCTGTGTTATATTTTACATCCTGGTATCATGCCCATTTTGAACAGGGCTTCCAGATACTCAGAGACTCAGGAGCAAAGGGTCATGAGTTCTATTGTTCTGCTTTCGCTGGATTGATTTTTTTACACTTTTTAAAAGATAACTTATTGCTAAAATCCTCTTTCTTAGCAACTCAGACAGTAGCAATTGCTTACTTTTTGTCAGCTGTTGGTAGAAGATTTAGAAATATTACCTCAAGACTCCAGCTTCTTTTGGTTTGGTTATTACGTTTGTAAAGGATATTTTATTTTGCTGGGATGACTGTGCTTTTGGAATGTTCTGTTTATGACATGTAACAGTTCAAAATTATTGTTTAAATGAATATGCAGAGACATTTTCCCGTTACTAGCAAATCAGTTCTTCATAGCTTGCAAACAGATTTTTCTTGGGCACTATGCAGATGACACAAAAGTGCCTGTCCTCTCCCAGGGTTCAGCCTTTCCAAGTGCCACTCTCAGTAGAGATACACTTGACAGTGTTCCAGCTTGGGCAGAGTCAGCAAGGTGTCTGTACACAGAGTCTGAGTTTTGGAGGCATGTCTCTTTATGACTTGAATGTAAATACCCAAAGGCTATAATTTAATGGTTAAATGTACGAGATTATTTAAGAAAAAATAAACAAGAAATTTTGAAAATGTTAGGGCAAACCTGTAGAAGGGAATAGTGAATTTGAGACTCACAAAAGAGAAGTAGATGACTAATAAAATCTGTATCTTGTTTTATGGAGTTATTCTCTTTCTGACATCCCCACCTGGGTTTGTCTCTAGAAAACAGGAGAAATATTTACCAAGGGTTAGTCTTCATCCCAAATAATGCTGTTGTTACATGTACTTATCATTTTCTTTTTTGCTATTATTTTTGTTACTATTTCACATAGTAATGCATTTAGTCATCTAGTTTAACAGACATGTACTGAATATAGTCATGTAGTAAGATGCTGGGTTTTGCAGCACCTGAGACCTCCCCTCCTAATATTTGTTATATATAAATTTTCAAAATAAGACAGACTGTGTCAAAACTGATATAAAATAGATATAAAAACAAGAGCTATAGGAGAACTGTGAGGACAATTTTAATTCTGGCTTGAATTACAAAAAGGTTTCTTAGAAAAAAGTGATACTAGAGTTAGGACTTAAGTCATATTAGAGTTAAGACTTGATTTGGGACAACTGGGGGATTTCAGGCATGAAAAACTTGTATGGAGGCAAGGATAATGGGAAATACAGGGAGACCAGATAGGTGGCTCTTTCCTTAGTCTCTCAAAAGACAATATAGGCCCAATCTGGGAGAAGGATTACAAAGAAGAGCCAGAGTTAAGAAAATACTATTCTTATAAGAGTCACATTCCCATTCATTGTTTCTTCTCTCTTTCAATAAGTCAAATAAAAATATGAATGAACTGACATATGCTGCATATAGTTTATGTACCTCAATTTATATACATCAATATATAGAATATAAATAAAATTTAGAAAAGAAAAATTGGAAAAAGGAGTGAATTTAATCATGTAACTAAATTTTGTGCTTATACATTACTTGATAGATAACTTTCAAATATTTGAATATTTGGCATTTTCATTATTAAGTGAAAAGCAAATGTTTGGATTATTCAGAAAATATGTAACTTTATAATTTATTAGGGTTAGGTCTGTACTCTAATTTTCTAACAAAATATCCACCGAGCACTAAAATTTTATTGCACTAACATAATTTTTGCTTGCATAATAAAGCATATTTACTTAAGTTGTTAGCATTCAACTAAATCCAGCAATGTCTCTTTAAGAAGTACCAGGTTAGGGTGGCCGATTAGCTCAGCTGGTTAGAGTGTGGTGCTAATAACACCATGGCTACCTGCTCAATCCCCACATGGGCCACTGTGAGCTGTGCCCTCCTTAAAAACAAAAAACAAACAAACAAAGAAGCAAAACAAAAAGAAGTACCAGGTCATCTTTTATATTAGACAGAAATTGGGGAAATATTTTGTATTCAGAGCATATCTAAACCTAATTTGTAATGATTCTGTTAAGTATTTACTTTGTGACATTTGCTAGCACAATATTACATGTGTTTTTTCAGTCTTATTTATGCAGCACATTTGATATGCCTTGTTCACTAATGTTAATTCATGTTGCATTTTTCTTAATAAGCTAAATTTCATATGGGTTTCCAGCTGTGATAGTTTAAATCCAACAAGGAACAATTGTCCTACAGTAAGTGACGAGGACACCATTTGTTGGCTGATATTCAGAAAACACCAATGGTATTGACGTCTTTGTGCAATTATTTTACAGCCTATTGTTCTCAAATTCTAAAATGAATTTGGGACTAAAGAATATTTCAATATTTTCGCAAACAAATGGTGTTTTGTAAATTCTTAAATTAGTTGTACTCATTCAATACTGTTATTGGTTTGGGACATTTGGGATATTTCAGCCACACACACACACACACACACACACACACACACACACACGGACACACACATGAGTATATATAATTTAAGAACATCAATTATTCTTAAACCACTGCTTTATTAATACCATAAAAATTTAATGGGAAACAGTATGTTCATTAATACTTTGATTTTAAAAGAAAATTATTATTCATAGCTCTTAATAGTTTAAAGAATTACTCCAAATGTCTGGCTAATTCAATTCAACTTACTTCATTTTTTCTCTATTAGATAAGTTCATTTTATATTTTTAAAAAATGGTAGCACCAAAATACTCCTGAAAAATTGTGCAGATAGATCATGGAATTAGGGATTTTCCACCGTGAAGATTATGATAAGAGAAAAACAAAATTTATATTAAACATGGGAGACTGAATTAAATAAGATCAATTATAAGGTGTTTTAGGTTAGCAATTTTCCCAAAGACCCTTATTTTTTTATTTATTTTTTCTTTCATCACCATATGTTTGACCCCTTTTGCTTTCTTCTATCATCCGCCCTCCCTGCTTACCCTTTAGTAACTACTAAACTGTTGTCTGTGCCTGTGAGTTTTTGTTTCTTTGTTTGTCTTGTTCCTTTGCTTTCAGTTTTATATCCCACGTATGAGTGAAGTCATGGTTCTTGACTTTTTCTGTCTGATTTATTTTGCTTAGCATAATAATCTCAAGATCCATCCATGTTGTCACAAATGGCAGTATTTCATCTTTTCCTATGGTAGAGTAGAGAAAGACTCTTTGGTTGTTTCCGCATCTTGGCCTCCGTAAATAATGCTGCAGTGAACATCGGAGTACATATATCTTTACAGATAAGTTTTCAGATTTTTGGGGTAGATAGCAGGCGAGGTATTCCTGGGTTGTATGGTAATTCTATTCTTAATTTTTTGAGGGACCTCCATAGTGTTTTCCTTAGCAGCTGTATCAACTTACATTCCCACCAACAGTGTATGAGGGTTCCTTTTTCTCCACAGCCATCTTGTTGATGATAGCCATTCTAACCAGTGTGAGTTAATATGTCATTGTGGTTTTGAGTTGTATTTCTTGAATAGCTAGTGAAGTTGAACATTTTTTCATATATCTGTTGGTCGTTTGTATGTCTTCTTGGGAGAAGTAATCTGTTCAGGTCCTTTGCCCATTTTTAATTGGATTGTTTTGTTTGTTATTGTTGTTGAGTTGTATGACTTTTTTTATATATTTTGGATTTTAGCCCTTTATCAGAGGCATATAGTTTGCAAATATCTTCTACCATTCGGTTGGTTTCCTGTTTGTTTTGTTGATGGTTTCTTTTGCTGTACAGAAGTTTTTTAGTTTGATATATTCCCATTCATTTATTTTAGCCTTTATTTCCTTTGCCTTTGGGGTCAAATTAATAAACTCCTCTTTGAACCCAAGGTCCTTAAGTTTAGTGCCTATGCTTTCTTCTGTGCAGTTTATCATTTTAGGTCTCATGTTTAGCAAAGACCTCTATTTTTAAATAAAAAAATCTCAAGTGATTTTTCAAACATGCAGAGAATACTAACAGGTATGCTTGTATTCAAGACCCAAATTTAACAGAAGTTATCATTTCTGTTATTATCATTATCATCAAGACCCAAATTTAACAAATATTATCATTTTGTTAATATCATTATATCTCTCCCTCTCTTCCCAGTGATAAGCATTAAGCAGACATAACTTTAGAATGTTTGTTCTCTCTGCCTGGAATGTTCTTCCCCAGTTATCAACATGACTTGCTTCTTTGATTCATGTCTCTATTCAATTGTCAATTTATTAGAGAAATCATCTCTGATTAGCTTAATAAATTTGACAGTCCATTTTCCCCAGAACTCTCTATCCCCTTACCCTGTTTTATTTTTCTTCATAGTAATAATCAGTACTTGGATGACTATATGAAGCTGTTTCTTTGTTTATTAACTGCCTCTTCTGCCTAGAATGTAAACTCCATGGAAGCTTATTTGGTTTGTTCTTTGCATCATTTTCAATCCCTATGATGGTGCCCAACACAGCAAGTACTGAATAATTGTTTGTTAATTTCACAAATAAATCAATCCTTAAATTTACCTTGGGGTATCATTTCCCTCCCAAAGTGTTTGTACCTATATATCCGCTCCCACTAGAATGTTTGAGAGATCTTATTTCCTCACATTCTAATCTCTGCTTGGTATTATTAAACTTCCAGATTTTTTGCCTGGCTGTGGCTACGAAATGCCATTTTACTGTTTTAATTTGCATTTCTTTGTTTATTGGTGAGAGTAAGTTTTTTGCTTTTTAAAAAAATTTCTGTGCTTTACTAATTTTCCAATGGGGTCTTTGTTTTTAAATTTGTTTGCTCATTTATTTAATCATTGGTTAATGAGAGGTTTTTTTTTATTGTTGTTTTCTTTTTCTTTTCTTTTTTTTGCTGTTGTTGTTTTTCCATATTCTGGATATAAATCTTTGGTTGGTAATAAGACTGTAATTAATCTTTTAATTTTTTTTTATCACAAAGAGGTTTAACTTAGATGTAGTCTGTTTATCCATTTTCTCTTTTATGTTTCATGCTTTTTGTTTTGTTTAAGTATTCTTCTTTACCCCCAATTCTTAAAGATATGCTTTGACATTTTTCTTAATATTTAAAAATTTTTGCATTTATATTAATTTCTGTAATTCATTTAAATATTTTTGCTGTTTCCTTTTTATGTTGATATGTAAATGTAATTTCATTTTTGTTTAGATAGTCTATCTTCTCAGTGCTATTTATTGACTTTCCTGCCCCATTCCTAATATTTTGTAATACTGTCTCTGTCAGCTATTGCCAATATCAGCGTTAGTGCGTTTATAGCTCCTGATTCTGGGCCCTGGTTTCCACATATATTTTTGCTTCTGCATTTCTGACTAAGGTCTATACACTATAGCATTTTCAGTTTGACATTGGGTGTGACGATTCTCCCTGCCTTGTTCTCTTTCAAAATTGCTATTCGCCAATCCATATAAATTTTAAGATGAAGACAGTTTCTGGGGGGAAAAGAATCTTTTCAAGATTTTATAGATTAATTTAGAAATATTTGACATTTTTACAATAACAGCTTTTCCATAGCTTTGTAACAAATACAGTTTTCGTATTTCGGTCCTTGTGCCTTTGATTAAGCTACACAATTTTCTCCATGAAAGCTCTGAACAACTTTTTATTTCTTCCTATAATTTTGGTTTTGTTGTATTTGTTTGTATTTTGCTCTTGAGAGTAGGACTCTTTATAAATTAATTCTTTAAATTTGTTTTTACTGATTTATATCAGCTGTCTTGAGTTTTATGTATTGATCTGTGCCAGGTAACCTCGCTGCATTCTTTTATTGATTTTATCGGTTCCTTCTATAGATCCTCTTAGATTTCTGGAAGAAATTTAACGTCATCTCTGAGTAATACTAATTTATTGCTTCATTTCTATCTTTGCTTCATAATGCTCTTGTTTTTTATTTATTTTATTGTATTTCAAGTATAACTACTAATAGAGGGCGTTCTTGTTCTATTCCCATAAGGAGAACACATATTTCATCATTCAGCATATTTTTGGATGATGGCCTTTAACATGTTAATGAATTGTCTTCTCTTCTTAGTTTACTAAGATACATTATTTTGAATAAATACTAAGTCATAGCAAATGTTTTTCTCACAGTATTGATGCATTGTATTTTTCATCTTTACCATTTTATTTTCTATTTTGTTAATTTTTGCTCTTATGCTTTATCCTTCCATCAACATTCATTTCAGTTTATAGTATTGCTCTTTTTCATATTTTTTTCATTGAATACTTTCATGTAAGTGCTAGTTTTTGACACTATTGAAAGCTCACTGTTTTCTTGTTCTAGGATCTGTAGTCTTCTTTTTAGGTTTCCTATTGGTTTAAATATAGATTACCCTATTTGAATTGCTTGAGAATACCAAAAAACAAAAGGCCCCAGTATAGCAAATATGCTGAATTTCATTATAGAGAAGACTGAGTACCTGTGTGTTGACTATGAGGTTTTAGCTTGGATTGCTGATTTGAAACTATTAATAGCAAGTAGTTGGTAAATACCTCTCTCTGCTAGGACCATCTTTCACTGGCAAAGGAAAAGCTATGGCATTGACAACTAACAAGTGTGCCAATAATAAGTCTAAAGGATATGACCCACATGTGATTGTGGAAAGAAGAAACAGTCATTTGACTCAATTGGTGAGTGATGTAAAAATAATTTAATATTGTGTAGTTTAGACTTAAAAGTTTTATGACTACAGGAGAGAGAAAACCATTGAGGGCTAACATATTTTTGGGAAGTTTTATATTATAGTATGGGCTATCCTGTGCTTTTGAATAATGTATAGGGTTTAGAATATAAGATTGAAAAAGAATATCATTGCAATAAAAATAACAGTATGATTAAAACATGACAATATAAGATATGCTCATAGGCTAATGAGAAGATCTTCATAACTAGAGGCTGATTATTGGGCCACATGGGAGACAGTGTTGGTAGGTCATGGTGAGTTTCATTGCATGGCCTTGATTTACTACCATAGGAATTAAAATAAAATAGAGTTTGGGGGCAAGGAGTTAACATGAAAAGGATGGCAATGATGAAGATGATGACAATACCTACATGCTTTTGTTGAAGTGTATCATACGAGGTCGGACAATTAAGTTCGCGAACTCATCCTAGAAAAAGTGCTACATAACTCATTGCTGAGTATCACTATGGTCACCTTCGAAGTACTCCCCTTGGGAAGCTATGCACCGATGCCAGTGCCTAGTTCACTCTTCAAAGAAATTTTGGAACTCTTTTTCTGAGCTGTCGTCATATTACCCTTGATATCCTCAATGCCATCAAAATGTCTTCCTTTCTGTATTTCCTTTATCTTCAGGTAAGGAAAGAAGTCATTGGGGGCCAGATCAGGTGAGTAGGGAGGGTGTTCCAATACAGTTATGTGTTTACTGGCTAAAAAACCTTCCTCACAGACAGTGCCGTGTGAGCTGGTGCATTGTTGTGATGCAAGAGCCATGAGTTGCTGGTGAAAAGTTCAGATCGTCTAACTTTTTCATGCAGCCTTTTCAGCACTCCCAAATAGTAAACTTGGTTAACTCTGTCCAGTTGGTACAAATTCATAATGAATAATCCCTCAGATATCAAAAAAATTTAACAACATCATTGCAACAAGTTCAGGAACTTAATTGTCCGAAGTCGAATGCCAAACACTGTTCCAAGTTCTTTATATAAGTGATTTAAATGAATCCTCAGAAGAATCTTGAGGTATCATCATTATCATCATGATTCGTAGTCATTGTTACTGTTCTTGTTATATTCTAATTGTAGATAGTTAGACAGCCCATCTAATGTGCCTAAGCTCTTACATATAGTAGATGACAGAACTAGGACTTTTAGCAGACATTATTCTTCTTCAGAAGTAATTTTTTTTAAATTAAATTTATTTGGGTGATAATGGTTAGTAAAATTACACAGGTTTCAAGGTACAATTCCATAATACATCATCGATATATCACATTGTGTGCTCATCACCTGGAGTCAGTTCTCCTTCCATCACCATATATTTGACCTCCTTTACCCTCTTCTACCATCCCCCCACCTTCCCTTACCCTCTGGTAACCATAAAACTACTATCTACGTCTATGAGTTTTTGTTTGTTTGTTTGTCTTGTTCCTTTATTGCTCTCAGTTTTATATCCTACATGTAAGTGAAGTCATATAGCAGTTCTTCTCCTGGGTATCTACCTAAGAAACCTGAAAACATTTATCCATAAAGATATACCGTGTTTCCCCCAAAATAAGACCTAGCCAGACCATCAGCTCTAATGTGTCTTTTGGAGCAAAAATTAATATAAGACCCGGTTATAGTAAAAAAAGGCCGGGTCCTATATTAATTTTTGAGCCAAGAGATGCATTAGACCTGATGGTCTGGCTAGGTCTTATTTTGGGGGGAAACATGTTATATACTTTGATGTTCATTGCAGCATTATTTAGAGTGGCCAAGACATGGAAACAAGCAAAGTGTCCTTTGATAGATGATTGGATAAAGAAGATACGGTATATATACACAATAGAATACTACTCTGCCATAAGAAAAGATGAAGTACTGCCATTTGTGACGTAGATGGACCTTGAGATTATTATGCTAAACGAAATAAGTCAGACAGAAAAAGTGGAGAATCAGAAGTAATTATTAAAATAAGTCTGATGTTGTCCATAGAATGAACTTATGAAAGTGAGAATGCATCTGGGGTTGTCACTGGAGGCTGTGAAATAATTTAGGTTCAGTAATAGAGGCTTAGCCTTAGGAAGTAATAACTCAAAGAGGACTCCAAGATTCCAAGTGTGGGTGATTGGGGCAAAGGAGCTTTAATTCTGCTTCCTTTTTCAAATTAACTTTCTTTCCCTTTTTCTCCTCTTTGTTTTCTTTTCTCTCTCTCTCTCTCTCTCTCTCTCTCTCTCTCTCTCTCTCTCTCTCTCTCTTCCCCCCCCCCCTCCACCCTCTGCCTTTCCTTTTTGGTAATCAATTTGTGAGTTTGTGAGTGAGTGATATTTAGCTTTAGATATTTCCTTTTTTTCTTCTTCCTCAGGTCCTAAATGTAGCTATAATACTATTGTAAAAAAATAAAGAAACAAAAAAACATGTTTTTGAAAACATGGATTTAAGATATGCTTTTACTTTAGACCAAAAGCCATTGTTCAGTAACTAATCATATTAGAACATTGCATAATCTTGACACCTGTCCAGATTTAATTCAGACACATCATTTAGAAATTTACACTTTAAAAGTACTTTGATTTAGAATCAATAGACTAATCCTTTCAGTAACTTAGAAAGCAATAAGAAAGTCTTACCTCATAGGTTTCTATGCTAACAAATAACAACTAAATGTATGGAAACAAATCTGGAGAAAAGTTCCAGTAATTATCATATCTCTGTAATTTTGGACAAATTACTTCATCCCTTTGTCTCTCCCATATGTAAACTGAATATAATGATACATTGTTCCTTATCTGCTCCTATCCTGGATAAAAGCAAACACATCTGTGATGTGGAATATTGGAATGTGCCAGCTAAAGACCAATAATTTATACGTGTTTGGACTGCAGCATTTTAAGTTGCCATACTGGGTCAGGTCTTCTGAGAAGAAGTCACTGTGCTGTGCAAGATATTTATTTAAGGAAGGAGCGGTTAAGGTAAGGAGAGCCACCTTGAGATCATAAGACAGTTCACAGCCTGTTCAAGGAGAGAGGGAAGAAAGAAGCATTGGGTTGAAAGAGTTTCAGACTTCAGTCCAATTGCAAGAAACATCCATCGGGGCAATGGAGAATCCTGGAGCCAGAGTTTTCTATTAGAGGAGTTCCTTGCTGCAAAATATCTACCTTAGTTCCACTGTTGTGCTCAGTCATTGACTGGGAGTACACTATGGAAAGTTGGCCTTCATGGTGACAAATGGAGAAGGACAACTCTGAACAGTGCATTTTCACAGCTTCCACATCCACATACAGCATGTGATAAAAATATCACTTGTTTTCAATTTGACTGGTCTTTTGTTTTGCTGAACCTGCTCTAAACTAGCTTATGCCTTCTAGAACATCAACATGTTCTATGATGCTAGCCATTTATGTCTTCTATTCCATCACCAATCCTGGGCATTGGTCAGCTATTTCAGCTTTGTGTCATTGAGTTAGGTTTCCTTTCACTCTTCTGGGAACATCTGCTGATTCCAAGCTCTGAGCCACTCTAAGAATTCCCTTTCGTTTTCCAAGTTCTGGAAAATATGTAACTGTTTGATTTGGGATTACAAAAAAAGTAATTCAAATTTGTTAAGATTATTAATTTTGAAGTTGGAGATGAGTGGAATTCTAATCCTGGCCCCATTGCATACTACCTATGTTACTTTGGTCAAGTTACACAACCTTTTAAGCCTCAATTTTCTTATGCCCTTTGTCCTACAGTATCACCCACCTTACTGTGCTTTTCACTTTCACACCTGCGTGACCATGCAAAGGCCATTCTGGCCATTCCAGGCAAGTGCTTTCTGTTTTCTTTGCTTATGGAATACCATCCATCCTTCATGGTCTAACACAAATGCCACTTCTTTATAGCCTCTTTGTCGTTCATCCCTCCAGATATAATAAACTCTCCCTCTTCTGAAACACAGTAGAATATTTCTTTTGTCATTCATCTTATACTGTATTGTATCTTCTCACTTACGAGGTTTTGAGGCGCTGGAGGACAGAGACTTGTAGCATACCTATTTATATTCTACAAGATACTGAGCACACTGCCTTACTCAATAAGCATGTGTAAAAGGAACAAATTAGTTGAGAAGATCTCCTTCTTTTCAAATGTGATTACTTGTCACTAAGGTATACCAATAAAGTAACAAACTGTATATCCAGGCTGAGTAGTTTTCAAGAATAAAAAGTAATTACTAAGTGTGCAACTAATTTCTCTTTCTCTCTCATCAGTTATTATGTTAAGGGAGTACCACCTCTGAGGCAAGCACAGGGAATGGGGTGGGGTACCAAGTTGTGAGGGCACTGCCCTTTCTCTGGGGATATTTACTGTTTTTGAGACTGACATGAATGCAAATCATTACAACGTAAATTAAAAGAATTTTTAGATAAGAACATATATGGAAAAGATACTCCAAATATAAAAATTACTAAATGAGAAATGGGTTTACAACCATACTTTCGTGGAATATTCTTTATGAAAACTTAAAAAAAAACACAACAAAAAAAAAACAGGTAGTACTTTCCAACCTAATATCTCTCTGAACCTTACTATAGTAAATATAATGATGGTTTTTCTCAATCATGTCTCAAAATTATGAAAATCTTGCAGAAATAGTTATTTATTTCTCATAAAACTAATTAGGCTGCCAGTTTGTTTGATTGGGGCTGGGATTTTGAATCACGAGTGAGAATAAGTTATAATATTATAAATAATATTTGTTTGGTGAAAAAAATGTTTTAAAGACATGATGAAAGAGGATTCAGTGTTTTCTTTTTTTAAAAAAAGGTTTGTAATGAGTTATGCCTGCATTGAGGTGTGACCCTCGTTATGAGCCATGCATAGTAGGTGCTCAGTATACGTTGGCTGAACATATTAGACAGTTGGAGAGCCCATCTGTCTATGAAGTTCTATAAAATAAGTATTTTTAAAATTTAGTTTTGGAAAGAAGAAGCTAGTGAAATATAGAAGAGTGCATGCTACCCTGGAGAATTTAAAATGTTCGAGTGGGCAACATAAACATATTTTTAAAAGTTAATTAAATTATACAATATAATAATAATAATAATAGAGAGTTCAGTGATATATGACATTTATATATTGATCATATTTCTAGGTTTTATTTCCTTTTAGCACTCTGCTCCCGCTCAACTGAGACAGGAAAACGGGCACATTCTTTATGATTAGAAAGGACTCTTTTGCCGTTAAACCATGCTAAATTGATCGTTTTTATAGCCTGACAAGAGACCAAATCATCATTACCTGGAGGGAAACACTTAAATCATCTGAAGATGCCTATTCTGTTCTGAAGGAAAGTTTGAGTTGACTGCTTGAGATTCGAAGTCTCATTCCCCAAGTGGCAAGGGGTACTTTTGCTACAGAACTGACAGTTTCCACCCTCGGGGTAGGTAGATTAGATGGGGAAATGTATAGAAGGAGAGTTTGTCAAGGAAATTGAAGGAGCAGAGCTGATAAATTCTAACAGGAATTCTAATCTGGTCCCCAGGTGGAATCATAAGTGCTTATATCTTGTGGACTTACACAAGTGTGCAGAAGATAAAGAGGAAGAAGCAAAAGAAAGGGCAGAGTAGAAGGTGTGGGGGGAAAATATTAATATATCAGAAGAGGCACAAAACTCTCTGGCTTGTCCAGTTGATCATTTGTTGAGTTGTGAATAAAATACCAATTTTGGGAGCAAGTTTGGTGATGACTGAAATTTTTTGAGACATTTCTTTAATGGTGATTCATGCAGCCTGAGTATTGTATTGCATTAAAATTTCAGTATTCTAGGAAACGATTCTACTAACAAACAATGATAATTCTTTCATATGTCTCTGGACTGGCTGCCACAGTTCTGTCCTAGGCAGGATGAGTCTGTGTGGTTCATATGATTCTCTCACTTAAAAAAGAGACATCTGGTAAGAAATGAATTATGGGAGGGTGTGAATTTGTAATGAAGTATGAATCCTATATGTAAATCATAAAAATATTTTTTCCCCCTAAAACCAGGCTATTCTTTCTATTTAAACTTTTGTTGCTTATAATCCATTGCTCTATAGTTAAAACAATTTAGTGCCGAATGAAAGAGCTTCTTGAAAGCTTATTTATACTTTACATCTACATTTGTGATCATCTAGGCTTCACCATCATTACTTGGAATGTTTCGTATTGATTACATGTCTACCTTTTTACACTGATACTGTTCTACAATATTATAGTAATTGTTCTCAGGTGAGGTAGACTCATAATTTTTTCTTCTATTATTCTGAGTATTTATATCGATCACATATGTTTCACTTGTATATGGATATATGGCTACAGCCTGCCTCTACAGACAGGAAATAAAAATAATTACTTCGTTGCAATACTGATAAGTAACACTCATATCACGGTTACTATTTTTCAGATACAGTTTGAACTGCCTTAATTCATTTAAGCTTCAAAATAACCATATTAAATTTGGCTATTATTATTACCTGCATTTTACAAGTGAGGAAAGTGAGGAACAGTGAGGTTAAATAATTTTCCTGAGTAAACATGGCAAGTAAGTGGCAGAGCCAGGATTTGAGCCTGAACAGTCTGACTGCTTAGTACTCCCTACTCTTCATTTCTGCAGCTAAACTGTTCCTGTTTGAGCCAGAGTTAGAGTAAGTAACTATGTTACTCAAAAGCTATGTTTTAATATGATTATTTATTAACATGGGTATTCTCCCTTACTAGATTATGAACTTGTAAGTACAAGAGCCATGTTTTATTAACTTTGTTATATGCAGTGATAAATAACATTTTTATTACTCCTGAATTAGAGCTTTTTATTGCCCTGAGATATTCTGTCTAGAAGACTTCTATTTTGATGTCATTGGTTTTAAAGTCACAAAATAAAAGATGCAATTTCACCTGTAAATGGAGTATTGTATTTATGTTTTTGTACTACTATTTCTTAACAATTTTTAAGAATAAAAGAGCATGAATGAAACAGACTATTTTGATTGATTTAGGATAATTTTAGAATCATGTTACTTGGTTGAAATTATTTTCTCTTTTCTCAATACTCTTTCCTACAGGGTGCTGCTTTAATTAGAATGCTGGCTAATTTTATGGGCCATTCCGTATTTCAGAGGGGTTTGCAAGTAAGTAGAATGCTTCCTATTTTCTCTTACATTTTTCCTTGTCCATATATTTACTTTAAAGATTTTTTACAGCTTGGGAACTTTCTAATACAAAATTGCTGAATTTGATGGAAAACTTTAGGATGAGTAAGGTAAGCGATGTCTTCCATGACAAATGAAAATGGTTAAGATTCTCACTGTTATCAACCAATAAAACCTCAAACTGTTATACCATTGAGAATCTCTTTAATATGTATTTTTCAATTGAAGTAATTTTCAAACATATCAGATCCTAAATAATCTGTGTAAGATTTTCTGAGGTCTGCTTCCTTTTTCTTCCATTTAAAATTTTATATGAAATTTTAAAGTGTAAACAAATTATGTTAGCCTTACTAAAATTATGTATTTGAGAAAATCTTTTTGCCATTTTTTCAGATCTGTATCTTTTATGTTTTTTGTTTGTTTGTTTTTTCACTGTTGATGTACACAGGTTGTTATTTGTTCTATTGCTATCTAAATGTTTTTTTTTAATTAGAAAATACAGTATTTTAAATGGGGGAAAAAAAGAAATAGTTTTATCAGATTGCATTTAGAATATGAAGTATGAAACCTAGTAGTGGATTCTTAGAAAGGGAGGATTCTTAAACTCTTAAAGCAAGCACAAATATAGAAAAATAGAACTTTTATTCCATTGAATCTGTTGAAGTGAATCATGTTCCTAGCATCTGTGATTGATGAATTATTTATGATGCATTCTGCTACTTAGAAGTGTCCTTTAAAGTAAATTGATGTTCACCTGAAATACAATTATGCTAAGACAGAGAGAGCAATCAATCTTATCTGTTCTTAGTAAGCTTTTCATTTTGAAATTTAAATAAACTACATATGGGATCAGGTCATATGTTAGTAACATAATTCTATCTTTACCCAAAATAAACTAAAAGATAAAATACAAAGCAAGAGTTAAATATGTTATGAAAAAGCTATATTATATTTAATACAACAAAGACAAACAAATACATTTCTTGAGGAGTAATTTCCCTTAGAAAATGTTTTTACAGATTTTTTCCAGCAGGGGTTAGAATTTACTTTAATCAGCTCTTTCCATTACGGACACCTTCAGAATACCTGAATTCCATTAAACCTATTTGCCGGGTGCTAAAGCCTTTATTCTGATCACATAGTTGGGAAAATCTTTTTTTCTCAAGGAATGCCTTCCATGAATATCAACTTTCTGGAGGAATGTCCTTCTTTATCACCACTCCTTTGTTTTTCCCCATTGAAGTTGTAGCATGACAGTTCCAGAAAATATCTAAGCTTCCATAAGGGCAACACAAATCAAATTTGATTTTCTGGTAGCAAGTTGATGTGAAATCATTTTCTGTATATAAATTTTATTGTTTTTTCCTCATCTGTGTGCATGGATTTGCTCAGCAGATTGAATAACTATAGTTATATTATTTGGAAAGGATTACTGTTTTGCAATATTTTTCTTTGTCCTGTTGTGCTTTCTATAGTATGCAAAATACATCAATTTTTAATATTCCCTTTTCTACTGGCCCCATGTGTTCAGTTTTGTCCGAAACAGTTAGAATATACCCTCTGACTTCCATGTATTAAACTTTCATTTGAAGCTTGTGTTAATGTATGCCTTTATGCTCTGATACCTGATTTGGTTAATTTTCAACTGAGGGACTATGTTTGTCAACATTGCATTTCATTTGCCTTCTGACATCTCATTGATCAGATAGGTATGCATCCTTCAGTACTTCCTTGCAGCTTTATTTATACTCATCACTCAAACTGATTTAGTGTATCATCAGCAGTTTGGATTAGTTTACAGTAGATCCCTACATCTAGGTGATAAATTATCATCTCTTGTGCATGAAGATGTATGGGATACATTTTGGAAATGACCTCCTGAACAAACCCTTTATGTCATGGTGCTGAGTGGTCACAGAGATGATAGTAATGTATTTCCCATCCACAAGGCTCCAGAGAGTTTTGGTTTTACAGTCTTGTTGAAAGAGCTAACCTGGACTGTCAGTGCTTACCTCTGCTGGAAAATCTATTAATTGTTTTTACATTAACCATGGCTGTTTCTGTGTAGTCAAATGCAAGTTTATATTTGCAGACAGACCCAAGGTTAGATGTACAGGTATAGGTAATCCCAAATTGCAAACAGCATGTTTTTCATATACTTTTATTCCTTTTCTTCCTTCCTCCCTTTCTCCCTCTTTCTTTCCTTCCCTTTCCTTTATTCCTCCTCCTTCTTAGTACTTGGACTTGACTTAATCTTCATGTTCCACAGAGGAACAATAACAATGTTGGTTTCTTCTAAAATTTGTGTTCTCTTACAATTTTGATATCCTTATAACTCATCTTAGACTCTTTTGGGAACAAAGCAAACATTTTTTACAAATACAACTGGAGGAAAAATATAATAAATATATAATAAATATAAATATATAAAGTAAATTATAAATATAATGTTTATATATTAAATATAATAAAACTAATATAGAAAAATAGTAGGTTTCTGGGGAGTTTCTGGGTCAGTTCACATGTTCATATTTTACCTATAAAATGTCCGAGTGTAGATTTCACTACCTTTTTTTTTTACCTTTTATAATATTCTCATATATATATACATATATATATATATATATATATATATATATATATGTATATATATGTAAGCTGGAGTTACATATATATAAGTTGCATATATATATGTAAGCTGGAACTTAAAAAAATTTTATATATATATAGTTTTAAGTTCATATATGTATGTATATGTATATATATATGTAAGCTGAAGTACATATATATGTTACATATATATATATACACACACACACACACACATATATATGTAAGCTGGAGTTACATATGTATAAGTTACATAGTTATATAGTTTTTTAAGTTCCAGCTTACATATATATCCCTCATAAGAAGGGACTCAGAGATTGTTGTGAGAAAAGTTTTATTCCTAATACCCATATAATCCACTGTGTCAGTTGTTAGAAAGTCTAGAAAAGTTTTATACTGAATAATCACAACTTTCATTAGTCTAGTCTACTTGATACATTTTTGTGTAATTCTCTTCTTGAATTTTGTCTGATGCTTAAATGGGTCAGTCTTGCATATCTTTTTTAAAAAATTGCCTCAAAACATTTTTTTTGAAAATAGACAATACATACATTAAAATATTTATCCTGGCTACCGTTAATAAGTTAGAGTCTTTTTTGATGTTTATATTGAAAGTGTAGAGTGAACCAAACTTGAACCCCTGTTTGATTCTGTATGCCACTTGTAAATAATGTATTTTTAAAATACAGAAATGTTTATATTTTTGCAAACTCTATATATCTACTGTTCTAAACAGTCAATTTCCCAAAATAATGGCAAGTATATTTTGGGAAGCATGAGGCCATGGAATAAGTAGGCAGAAATAATTCTAATTTCTGTTTCTAATTAATGGCAGGTTTTCTACAAGTCACTAAATCTTTCTTGGCCTTTGACTTTATAGTTATCAAATGTAAGACTTGGACTAAATGCTCTTTAAGATTTTTTTTCTATTTTTCAGATTTTCTGAATCTAAGATTTATTTAATGCTTTTTACTAGTGATATAATTTGGGTTTTATACTTTAATTTGGGACAGCTGATTTAATTTGATGGGAAAATTTATAAACTAGATGTGCAAAAGTGAGTGAATCTTCAGTTAGTAATCTGAATATTAAGACTATGTGGCATTCAATGTATATACAGTTGACCTTGAACAACATGGGTTTGAACTGCAGAGGTCCACTTCTGTGTGGATTTATTTCAAGACATATTTTTGATCCATGGATGGGAGTGTGCTTTGATCTATGCCATTTTATATAAGAGACTTGACTTTGGTACCATGGGCATCCTGGAATCAATCCCCTATGGATACTGAGGGACAACTAAGTTTTTGGAGAGTCAGAAGTTGTAGGTGAATTTTTACTGCAAGGGAGTTGGTTGCTCTGACCTCTACATTGTTCAAGGGTCAACTGCAGCATTGTAACTATGGTCCAACCAGACCAGCGTTTGAGGTTACTGAGAATTTCTGCTGGTAATACCTATGTTACTTTTTGCCAATAGTAAGAAACAACTTATATTTCCTTTGCTTTTTAGTTACCTTTCTTATTTTGTTATAATTTCATATTTTGCTCTGGATTCTTTACATCTTTGTAATTTAACCATAATCATCTTAGATGACATTTTCTGAGGACTTTTTGAAGTTTCTTGAAGATTTTTCAATGTATATGTTGTCCTCCATAAGGTCAGATTTCTGCTTGTGTTCCTGAAATCTGCTGATGTTGATTTGTTTAGGGGTCTAACACCATTGAGGTGCATTGGAGGTTGGTTTTGAGGAGAACTGGCACCCCCTTGATGAGTGTCATTACAGGGGATTCAAACAATGGTTAACTTACTTTTTAAGAGACAAGGAGAGCTGCTTTTGAACCCAAGTGTGGAATTTAGGTATTAAAGGCCCCCGATCCAATTATCAGTGTCCCACACTTTCTCAATCAGTACCCTAATTTTTAATAAGAGACCTAAGAAATCTATGAAATTTACTTGAGGTGTAATTTTACCACTCAGAATTTCAAACTTTAGTCTGCTTTTCAGTTATATTGATTCTAAGGCTAAAAGAGATATAAGACTTATTTTTTTAAATTGAAACTTTTATTATTAGTTATAGATTATTGGAGATTTCAAACTGGGCTTGACAACCTATAGCCTATGGGCCAAATCTGGTCCACTGCCTGCTTTTGCATGGCCTGAGAAGTAAGAATTGTTTTTTACATTTTAAATGGTGGGGAGAGAAGAATCTTTCAGCATAGTCACAGATGACCACTGATTCCCTGCCCATACTATAGCAGAGAATTTAAAGCACCAATGTTACAGTTTTCTTTTTGTACTCTTTCCAGTCTAGTCAGAAATACCCATTCTTCTTGCAGATTTTGTAATTCTCTATTCTACTGTAATGCTTTTTTTTTGAAATAGTCATTTGTTTTCCCAAAGCCTATTCTTCAGTTTGGACAACTATAAAGGATAATTTAAGAATTTGCCTTGTCCCTGAAAACCATGGATTACCAGGATATTACCACCCATTATCAATGCTATTACCTCATTTAAATCTAATCAAGACAGGGAAGCAACTATATTTTTCCATCTTTGAGGGTCTGTTTCCTAAAACATTGGGCATATAATATAATAGCCCAATCAAAACCACTCAAGGTACTTCAAGCAGAAAGTTATTTTGACACAGAGTGTATGAATTTTCTAAAACTGTTGTGAGGGCCAGAGGAGTGAAAGTAGGAAAACCACTGCTAAACTCCAGAAAAGCAAGAAATTTAACACACAACGCAATATATAGAGGTATTATAGCACTGTACACTTAAAACCTATATAATTTTACTAATCAATGTCACCCCAATAAATTTAATAACAATTAAAAAAAGATTTAAGCATCATAACAATCTAATACCCATTCTCAGCGGCCTGCAGTACACCTGGAAGCCACTAGTAGTACCTTAACTTCTACCAAAGCCCACAAGCCTGCTCATTGCTGCTTGAGCAATATGACTCCTCCTTCTTTTATGCCTCTTATGTGTACTTTTCATGCAGAACTTAAACTTGTACCTAACTAGCAAAGGATTCTAGGAATTGAAGCTTCCAGCCCGTACGATGCACAAACATGTAGAATGTAGCAGGAGTGGTGATGAATTGCTTACAGACAATCTGACACATTTCATCTATAAATGTCTTTGTTCTATTGATTAAATATTATTTTATTATTTTTGTAGGTGGAATTAACATATGCAGATTTAAAAATGGTTATCTCTTCCTTGATATTTATGTTAAGACCTAGTGATACTATTGTAGCTGAGGAGAATGTTTTCAACTGATTTCAATCATTTTATAAGGATATATAATGAGACAAATGAGGAAAATCAATCAATGACCGTCATTCACGTATTTCCTAACTACAATTCATTTGCCTGTGGTCTATAATCCCCAGTTTCCTCTTTGAATGAGTTGATTTAGTTGTGTCAGGGTGAATCAGTACCAGTAATATGTCTAACAGTTTCACATATCTAAATTTATTCTTCTTCTAAAATAAAGAACCAAAGCAGAAAAGACAAGGAGATTTACTGTTGTGAATAATTGTTTTGCTTTTTTATTAAATTAAAAATTTCAAACTTCTGGTTTGTACAATCACAACTGCTGGCTCCTCTTTCTACCTCTCTCACCTCCAGATAGGCAAATTCTTCTAAGATAGGGTAAATGCAGGGAGAAAAACTTAAGTAGCAGTTTGCCTAAATTGCTTTTAAGAACAACTATACCTAGGGAATCTGGAGACTAAGCTTATGGGTTTTCTCAGTCCAGAGTTTTCTCCTAGCAATGATTCCGGTGAGTAATGATGACTAAGAAAACACCTGCATGATACATTATCTGTAGGGACTAGCATAAGTGGGAAATGGGATAGGTAGGTCAGAAGTAATGAGTAATTCCCTTTTGTATACAGGCTCAAGTTATACTTTTTATACATAATGTAATTCTTACCATTATCACCTTATATTTGTGGCATAAATACCTCCAAATTCCATCCTAGGTCATCCTGTAAGGAAAAGGTGGTAAGATTTCCGGGGGTGATGGGGGCTCCACATCTGTTTAATAATGTGCTATCTGAATGTGTTTTCCTCATTACAATATCACAAGCATAAGAAGAGTCCTTACTGGCAGGACACTGGGAGGGAGTACATGCAGTGAAACCTCATTTCTGTCTTCTTTTTCACATGGACAATCTTCAATGTCAAATGTTGTTGACTTTCCTTTCCTTTGTGGTACCTGGAATAGAAATATAGAAATATACTGCAATTTTGCCCTATCTCTCTAGAAGTTCTTGATGATTTTATATATACCCCTGAAATCTCCCTTGCTGCTATGAACAAATGCTTCCTCTAAACACCTCCTTCAATGCAAATACCCCTTAGGATCTCAGTTTGCTCCTTTTTATAGACCTCTTAATGGAGAGAAGGTAGTCCTCCACAGAATGTCTGGATTCTTGCATTCTTTATCCTTCCATCACTGTATTGATTTCCATTCCAAAGCATCTTTCAGCAATCCTTATATCTTTCATTTCCTGGGGTTCTTATTGTTTAAGCGCATATACGTTAAATGTCAGTCATATGTACCAATGCTTATGCATGTGATCAATAAATTAGGATCTACTTCTTTTACCTTGTTTTTATAATTTAAGTTCCTATAGCTCAAATCCTAATTCTACATAAGTATTATAGGCTTACTTTTAAAGTAAGTAATTCAAGTAATTACTTGAATTCTTCTGATAGAAATTTTTACATGACTTTGACCTGCCTTATTTCATTTTTACTTGTTTTAATCTCCCTAGTTACATTTTTTTCTCGGATTTTTTTCTCGGAAATAAAAGGATAAGACTATAATTATGAAATCCTCAGATAATATTGATTGGCTCAGCAGCTATTAAAAGTAATTAGTACTATTGCTTTTTCTTTTCAGACAAAAACAATATTGTTTTAGTGATTTCAGCCTAGCAGTACTGTTCTTCATGTTGTTATGACTCAACATCAGGGAATTGAAATTACAAAGAAAGATCATTGTTGAGCTTGATATAAACTCAAACTCTGAAACCTGTGTCAGAAAATGAGTCACCTTCTTGCTCAACCAATGAGGGTAATTCAATATCATCTAAAATATGGTTGAATAAAGAAAGATTTATCTTGATTAGTATTTAACTGCTCTTTTCCATAAGGTAACCTACAACAAGATGTTTGGCTCCAATTATCAGGGTGGAAATTGCTTATGCAAATCAATGTAAGGCAATGAGGTGTGGATAAAAGCAAAAGGGAAATATCATTATTATTGGTTTGTGCTCATAAAATTCTGATTGCCTGAAGGTAATGACAAGCACAAAGCCGTAGGGCTTATTAGTAGCACCAACATACTCAATAACTTGTGTTCTAATGAGAAATTACATATTAACGTGTACACAGGATTTTTATTTGATAACTACTGGCTTACATTTATGAGTGTTTGCTCCCTTACATGTAGGTTTTCAGATAAATGAAAATCCAGAAAATAACAGAAGGAAAGAGACAGTGTGTCAAAGTTAATTTCCTTTCTGAAGAGGTAGTATTGTGTTTTCATCCAGACGGTAGCTGAATTGTGCTTAATCTTAAATGAATGACCGTAGACAGTTTTTGCTCAACTTCTCTGTGTTTTACTTAAATTGCTTTTGCAGTTTAGATATGCTGTAGGTAGAAATGGTTAACATTTGGTAACAATTTGTTGTGATCACTCAATGCCATATGAAAATAATGTTATCATTTCTGGTGCTTAATCATTGTATTTAACTTGATTAGCATTACTTTTATTTAAGATCTAACCATAGAGCTAAAATTAGTGAGCATATTATAGAGGGAAAAATATTAATTTTAAAAGACGCCATAGATTTCAGAATTAAGCATACTATCTCCAATGCCTAAGCAAGTACTTTTAAATATTAAATAGCAATGGCTATTCATATTTGTGAATCAGAAATTACTTTTATTCATTAGTTTCCATTAGTTTGTTTATAGACAGCCACATATTGAATCTTCATTATTTGCCCCTGAATTAGATGTTGTTAACTGCCCACTCTGACTATAAAGCATTAACTAAAAAGCTTTTATTCTTAAAGACATGTATCTCCATTTTGTCATCCTGCAGGCATTTACCCAGCTCAGTGAGAAACCTTATACGTTTATGTTTACGGGTTTTCTTTTACCTGTTTGTTAAAGGTTCATGATATATTTTACATTTATTATTAGCTAATAGGGTTGGTACTATAATATTATGTTTTTGATAACTTTATTTAAAATGTATCTGTGAAATTATTAGACATGTTGGCTGATGGGTGGACCTAGTTGTGTGTTGGTATGTATGAAAATGCATACTGATCTTTAAATGTGCACACACTTGGGTACCCCTGCAAACTGTCTCTCACTCCTTGAAGACAACCATTTGGTTAGATTGTTAGTTCATAAGTACAATAAACTTGACTTAGAGACGTATTTCTCTAACTTATTTAGCTCTTGCATCAGCAGTTTTCCTTCTTTTCCTCTTTTAGTTTATTTCTTCTCTTATTTTATGTTCTCTTTTAGGAATGTTCATGTAATAGCCTAGAATTACATATTTGGCAATGTTGCAAGTTTTGACACTACAAAAGTCTTCTTAGTTGGGAAGATATTTTTCCCTTGTGGAAAAACAATCATTAAAACAATTTCATAATTGCTTGATAATTTTATTACATCATTTAATACTAGTAACAGGGCATAGATGTATCATACTGTTTAGTTTTTTTCTTGTCTGTGAACATCTAGAATGCTTTTCAACTTTTATTAAATAAACTATATTGTAATAATCCTTAAGTTATAGATTTTTCTCTTAATATTTTCATTGTTTCGTCACATACATTTCTGGAAACATTATGAATTTTTCTCCCAAAATGTTAAGCCAATGTATATTGGTAGAAAGTTCTCTTTTTATAGTAGACTAAGCAAACAGCATTGTGTCCTATAAAGTTTAAAAATTAGATTTTTACCTATTTAGTAAATGAAAAATTGCCCCATTATTTCAATGTACATTTTTAATTGCAAATAGGGTTAAAAATTTTTCATATAGTCTCACATTTCACTCTTTTCATTTAGTCTTTTATGACATATTTATCCATGTCTTTTATCCATTTAAAAATTGGCATTTTATTCTCTTTTTCATAATTTGCAAAATGGTCCTAAAATAAAAGTGATGGACAATGACATATTTACTACAAATTCTTTTTTCCTTGTGATATCTAAATGTCAAAATTATTGTTAAGAAAAAAACCACATGTTATAAAATAATGTCTTAAGAGGCGTGCTTTGAAGACCTAGCTTAAGTTATATACTTGGAACCTGTCTTGCAAAAGGTTCAAATGCATTTGCAATTCAATTGTGATCTACCTCTGTATTTCTGTCTATGGAAGAGAGAGCTCTGAGTTAGTATGACACACAAAGAAATGTGATATCCATTTGTTATATTGCATCTCATTTTCTTTTTACAATCTATCTCCTATAGTCACCTTTTCTCTTTTGCTCAAGGTCTCTCCCTGTGATTATTTTACAGATCATCTTTTCCTTAAGAACAATAACTCATTTTAGTTGTTAGAATCTTTTCTCAATGCTTTGTGCTAATAAACCAAAATTGCGATTTTTTTCCCCCTCTTGCACCAGCTCTGCTTAGTTTTATGTCTGCAGTCCCTGTTGTTCATCCAACAGATATGTTCAATATTTATTTATTCTCCATATAATTATTGCATACCTATGCTATGTCAGATACCATGATAAGCTCTGAGTATTCAAGGCATGCTGCACACAGCAAATATGGCCACTGAGCTCATGAATCATATAATAAGATAAGATTGACATTGAATAGGAAAAAAGCAAATACATACATATTTACTAAATGTGCTACATTCCAGGAAGAAATAAAATAGGATGCTCTGGGAGGACATTTGGGTGGGTGAGTAGGGCAACTTTAGTTGGATGTTTAGGAACTCCTGGGTGAGAAGCATGTATACTGGGGTCTGAAGGAAGAGAAAGCGCTGGGGAAGGAGGATCATTCAAGGAAGATGGAAGGGCTTATGCAAAGGGCTGAGGCAAAGAACTGAGTATTTTCAAGGCAAAGAAAGACACTGATGCAAGTGAGTAGAGTTAGTAAGGATAAGGGATGAGGCAGGAGCTAAATATGCAGTGCCAAAGTAGACTGTGTTTGGAAGGTTGGGTTTTCTTCTGAGTGCAGTTTAAACAGTTTTAAACTGGGATGTGATGTGGTTTTCTTTATATTTACAACAGTTATGTGGCTACTTGTAATAATATGTTGGGATTGCAGTACTCAGAATACTCAGAGAAGAATCAGGTAATATGATTAAGAAGATACTTTAATATTCAGATGAGAGATGATGGAAGCTTAAATAGGCAGTAGATATACAGAGACATGTGTGGATTTGAAATGTTTTTTGAAGGTAGAATTAATTGGACCTAAGGATAGATTGGATGAAGAGTGAGGTGTGAGAGGAGAGGATGAAAAGGCACCCAAGAATGACTCTGAGGTTTCTGGGTAGAAGTCCTGGGACTAAGCCCTGAAGGGCTGTAACAGTGGAGGTTGAGAGAAGAGAAGGGGACAGCAAAAGAGACTGAAGTAGAACAGCTAGAGTGTCACACAGAATATCAAGGGTGTGGAGTCACTCAAGTTAAGAAAAAGCTCTTTACACGCTAAGAAAGTGATCAGTGAGGTTAAATGCATCTGAGAGGTGGAGAAGGATAAAGAGAAAGTGTACTATTGGAAGCTTGCAAATTATTGATTTCAGTGGAAGAGTGAATGGAAAATGTGTAGGTGGATACAGTGTATGTAGGATAAAATTTAAAGAAATTGGCCAAGGAAGAGCAGAAAAAACAGGGTAGGTAGTTAGAGGGAGATAAAGGCTAAGGAAGGCTTTCATTTTGTTTAGTTTTTAAACATAGGAGACAGTTATACTATAATAGTTTTAGGCTGGAACAGAGAGAAAGAGTTTGAGAACTCTAGAGAAGTAAAAGATAACTGGGACATTGGTCCTGGAGAAGGTAAAACGACTGGTTTTTGATAGGAGATACACTTCCAGTAAATTTGGAGATTTGCAAATTGGACAATGAGGAAGTTCTTTCTGATGAATTTTATTTTTTCAGTGTTTTTTGAGGCAAGGCCAGTAGAAAAAAGTGAGGGAAGGCTGGGCATTAGAGAGATTTGAGGATTAGGTAGAGTAGGAAGGCATGGTTTGAGTTGGGTGATTACCAGTTTATAATAAAGCTAAACTGCTCAATTGCATTACTTTCTCTTGCGAAGTTCAGCTCTATGAGTGCAGATTTGGTGACGGCAAATACTTGGTATCATCCAGGATTGGGGTTTTTGCCAACTAGTATAATTGAAGGACAGAGTTGCAAAGGAGATGAGGCTATTTGCTAGAAATTGATTAAAATAAACTATGAAATATAAGCTGGATAATCAGGGAAGTGAAGATGGGAGGGCCCGGTAGACAAATACCTGCCATGAATAAGGTTAACAGTAAATAATATATTAGCAAGTGTATATAATTTTAACAACGAGTAAAAGAAATCGCATATTTCTGAGCGTATGGGAAATTTACTGTCCTTATTGAATTCCCCTTATGGCATGCCCATTAATATGAGAATGTTCCAGGGCACTTTTTCAGTCTAAAACATATGGTAAGAGCTCTCTGTTCTCATCCACACTGATATGCAATCATGTTGGTTTCACGGAGTGGGTTGATAAGTGAATGGGAAAGAAATGAGACAGCGCATGTCGCTTGAGTGTTTAGTGTATATCTTCTCCAAGCCTTGCCTTTCTGGTCATCTGAAGATTCCTGTCTTGGCTGCTTTAGTGCCAAATCAGGTATGGCTATTTTGTGCTCACAAGCCTAATTAGTGCCCCCATTCCATGAGCCACCCATCAATGGTCTTCTCCCCTCAGTAGAGCGCTGTAAAAAACAGGCTGCTAGACCCCACAACTTGCAGAGACCCCACAACTTGCAGAGACCCCACAACTTGCAGAACCCTCCAACTCTCTTTTGTTTTCCAGTCTTGGGTGGGGGAAGGTTTCAAAGTTTTCCTCAAGTTTGAATAAACATTGTTCTCAATTATTTTCTTGCGTTTTTCACTTTTAAAAAAAAGTTGTATATTTTTTCTCTAAGTTATTTTATATAATTTCCCTTCCGTGGACTTCTAGAACATTTTGTCTTCTCTTAGAGGTAAGTTTGAAGAAGAAGATGTGGACTCTAGACTTTTTTTCCTCTTTTGAGCTTGGCCTTAAAATAATGAAAGTTTTTTGGGTTTTATGTGTGGCGGGTATTTTTCTAAGTGCTTTACTTGTTTTGTGTCATTTGCTGTGCATATTCTTCTCAAGTACTGTATTATCTGCGTTTTCCAGTTGAGGAAATTCAGGTTTTGGAAAAAGAGATACCTTACCCAAGATTGTCTGGCTGATATAGATCAGCCTGAATTCTTGAGTTTTTCAGAATACACGTCTACACCACTTCTTTCTCAACTGAGTTGGATTTTCTTCTCAACTGGTCACCATCAACGGGGGCTGAGAAGACAAGGAGGGGAAGTGGGGAATTTCGTGCACATGGCTTACAGTCAGTGGGCATCTTGATTTACAAAAGGCAGTATATTTTTGTTACCAGCCGGAATATAATTTATCTATTTTGTGAGCTTGTCGTGGTCAAAGCCCTTTACCAGGGCATTCGGAAAAAGCAATTCGCAAACCTCAGTCTCACCAATAGATTCATTTTATGTCTCAGTGAGATTTCAAACAAGCAGCAGAAGTGAGAGGTGGGGATATTTTATACCCCAGAACACCCCTGTAGACTTACATTTACACTATTTCACTGACAGGTATAGGACTCTGTCAAGTTGTTCCAGAATGGAGTAAAAATTCAGCAGCGGCAATATTGTACATTTGGTGACTCTCCTGCATGTTGTGGCATTGATGGCATGATCTGTAATTACTAAGTAAGAGATATGTGAAAACAACACTGATGTGAGAATATGCCATTTGTCTAGAATTTGAGACAAATAAACAAAAAAAATCTTTCATGTGCTAGCAGTTTGTTTTGATTTAAAAATTTCTAATTATCTGGTATATTTAGCAACCTCTTAAGGAAATCTACTGATTTTATAAAATTTACACTCATTAGGTGGAGTAATGGATGTTTAAAGCATGTAAAATGTCTTTTTGTTCCTAGAAAAATAACCAAATACTCTTATCTCTAAGCAAGCAACTTCTAAAAGTGAAGTTCTGATAAAGACACATTTCAAAAATCAAAGTCAAAATGGCATGAAAACAATGATATAACTGACTTTTCAATTAGTGTTGTTCTATATATTCAAATAAGTTTCCTAAATTTCACTTCTTTTTTTATTGTGTCTGGTGGCCAGAAACTTATACTTCAAAAAGTTTGGTAATTGTTTCTGTTTTACTGGGTTTCCTCCTTGAAAATTTGTCATAATTTAATAATAAAGGTTGAATAATTACTTGTATCTTTTCGTCCTTGGTTCTTATTGAATAGAATGAAAATGTAAACATTCTTTCATTTTGCATAATGTTTTTTCAATGCTTTGCTACTCATTTTAATCTCATAATCTCCTAATAGTCTTCAGGTATTAACCAAAATAAGATCTTGATCTGTAGTTTAGCTTTCTTGTGTTTTAGTTGTTAATCTGTCATTGTTTTAGTCTCCTTGTTTTTTTTTTCTCATGGTCAGGGAATGTGGGAACATCGTCTGAAGTGCAAGGGCCACGCTTCATATGGGTTTTATTCGATCCTTGTGTGACATTGCTGTGATCTGGCAGCTTTTGTTTTTGTCCATGAATCCCTTTCAGATAGCTTTACTCTAATAATGCACATATTTAAAAATATTTAATTTTAGAGTTTATGGTTTCCAGTTTACAACCCCCTGCTGTGGGAGAGTGAAGACAAAAATTTTGCATCGTTTTATTTTTCTGTTGTTACTCATGTACACTCCTGTCTGTGAAGGGTATCTACCTCTACCCTTCCAGCCTCCATACCCACAGTTCATAACACAATGAAAGACTAGTAGATTTACTAAATAGAACTGGATTTTCTTTGTTTTTCTTTCTTTTCTTTTCTTCTTTTTTGTATACGTTGTGAGAAAGCATTTCTGTTTTCCTTTCTGAGGTTAACAATAACTTTTAAAATGTCTTTATTTGTTTTTTATATCATCCATTATCGTGTAAGTCAGGGTTTGGGGTTGTAAACAAGAGAAACAAACTCTAAGTTAAGCAAAACGGAATTGATTGGCAATATAGTAGGGTAGCCTTTGGAATCTTTGGGAAGGCTGAAGAATCGGGCTTAGAAAACAGATAATAGGAACTAAGGGAGACTCAGAAATTAAGAAACCTAGCCATGTTCGTGCCACACGAGTGGCTGGTTCAGTTGCTGCCATAGCGTGGCTACCTGTAGAACCTCATTGTCGCCATCGTAGCAAATAATCTCTTAACTGTTCCTGCTTCTTGGCCCTGATCCTGTAGGATCCTGGGATGAAGGACCTACCCATTCTCTGAGGCCAGGGCACATGTCCGTGCTTTAATCAGGGAGAGTGGAGAGGGAACTTTTAGAAGTTTATTCCTTCCATTTCAAGTGGGAGGCGGAGCCCTCACTTTCTTCCAGGGTTCCACGGCGAGTTATTGCCCCCATATAAATGTAGGGTTTAAATGCTGAAAAAGTCAAAAGAACGACAAATGCCCACTACAGATTTTTTGAAGTACAGTTATTCTTAACAGAAAGGAACAATATTTCAAATCCCTGCTTCCACCTTCTTGTCACATAGTCAGAAAAATCAGTGCCTGAATTTACCTGGCATTTCCTAGACTAGTCTTACACGTGGAAGGGGTCCTACCT
This sequence comes from Rhinolophus sinicus, assembly GCF_057876585.1. Classification (NCBI taxonomy): domain Eukaryota; kingdom Metazoa; phylum Chordata; class Mammalia; order Chiroptera; family Rhinolophidae; genus Rhinolophus; species Rhinolophus sinicus. The sequence continues at coordinate 70,041,666 of NC_142501.1, forward strand.
CCCAGTGGTACTGAGGCCCAGATTTGTATCCCCTGTCTTATCGGAGGAAACACTACTATGGTCTACCCATAAGCTAGTCTCTTCTTTCTTACTAACTGAATTCTGATTTTGTTCAGGTTCTCACTCTTCTATACAACCATGTACTTCACAGGATGGAGTCCTGCCTTGTCCATCCAACACAGTTCTCCCTAAAGCTTCATTAACAGATTTCTGCTAAAGCACTTGATGCAATTCTGACAAATGGGAAACATGGGATTTGATGCAGCATTCGAGGGGAAGTTTTCCTGATACTTAAAAACAGATTCTCAGGAAGACATTCTGTCTCTTTCCTATGTCATATCATGTCTGAAATGGGATGTTTGGGATTGCAACAGTCATCTAGCCTGCAATCCATATATCAGAATACACTTTTGCTTAACATACTTTTAACTTTTAATCAGTTTATATTGTTGGTTATGTCCCTTAAGATTATTCTAGTGGTCATCTTTGTTTTATTCTTTTCAACAGCTTTGCTATTTCTGAAATATTTTGTGTAGAGAACCCATGATTCTTTTTACAGTTAATATTAAAACATTCTTTTACTTTATATCATAATGTCAAAACGCTGGTTGACTTTCATACACTTAAATATAAACAAATTTTCATTTCAAATTCATAACTCCAGCCATTTCCACATTCGTTGTAGGTTAAAAAGGAGCTTGTTTAATCATATACCAGATGTTAGAATTCATCTTCTCAAGTGATGATTGTACTAAGACTACTGCAGTTTCAGTCACAGAAACCTTCCCCCACAAATCACATCTCAGTATTTGCAGTTGTTCTCAGTAAACTTTTCTCCAACACTGTTTCCCCAGCACCTAGAAAGCTACTTGGCACATGCAAAGTGTACATTTTCTGGAATGAGTGAATAAATAAATGATTGATTATAAAAAACACACACACACATTTATTATTTTTCAAGTACCTTTGTAATTCTACAAAAATAAAGCAAAATTTCACTAATTGAATATATGACTATTTTTGTGCAAGAAGACAACTGAAATAACTAATGAAAACATTTGGGGCTTTTTTTGGAAAAAAGAGTTGACATATGTACAATTCCATTAACACCCAAAAACTGGGACAGCTGGGAGTCCAAGGAGATACGCTGTTGCCCTGAATAATAGGAAGGCGAGTTGGAGCTGCCTCCTTAGCCTCAAAATTTGCCATTTTAGCCTGCTTGATGTAAATTTGTATTTCATTCTGAATAGGGGAGGGCACCAAGAATTCGAGTTGATGATCAATATTGGGCCAAAGTCAACTCATATCATGAACAGTTGGATTTTTATGACCTGTCTATGAAGAGAAATATGTAGTTATGTACCGGGCCTTTCAAGGTCCATATAGCATTCCTTTGTTCCCTCTTTTGGATTATTCTAAAAGCACTATCCATAAATAGAAATCAGTAATAAATAGTTCTAATTTTGACCCTTTTTTATTATATCCTCACTAAAATACAATTCAAATTTATGTTTCATAATTCCCAATGTTCCCAAATTTATTCATGTAAGGGCTTTTAAAAAAACATAAAAGATTATTCAGACAATTAAATCTGAAATAATTTATGTAAACCCAGGTCCCTGGATTCTAAATGAAAATGCCTCAGATGGCATTTTCAAAGCCAAAATTGGGATTCAGATTGGTTATTCAGGGTTGTAGTTTTTTTCAAGAAAGTTATTCATAACACCTGATGACGATGACGAATTTGTGGTTGCTAAGCTACTGTTGGACATTGCATTTCTAGGAGTCCTATAGAATGGGCGTTGCCATTTGCTGGGCTGTGAGTTGGCAACAAAGCTGAATCTGTCACAGGTGCTGTAATTTGTATTTCAGAAAATTTGCTTTCCCAACTTTAATTATCCCCGGAGTATTCCACTCTACATAAAGTACTGAAAGGAGTCAGCATTTTTTGTTTTTGTTTTAGCTTTAGTTCTGTGATGTAAATTAGGATTTTGTCTACTACCTACATGTTATAGAGATGATGGCATTTCAAATGAAGGAAGGGACTGTCTGTCTTATAATATAAAACACTGCTTTCTATTCATTTTTCTACTTTGGATTCAGAAAAAGATAATGTCAAGTAGCCATAACTAAATAGCACATTTTTAGTGACATAAACCGTGCTTCACAGAATGAATCAGATAGAAAGTGTGTAGGTCTAACTACTCATGATTGAAAATGGGAAATGGGAAGTCCTAAGCCCAAACATATTAAATAAACTTAGACTTTTCTTATTACATATTAATATATGTTTCAAACTCCTGGAAATAAGTACGTATCATTTTTGTATTAGGCAGACTGTTCTTTGAAGAAAGACTAGGGAACTAGACAGGTTGTGGAGACAGTCACCGCTTTTTTGGTAAAGTAATCCCTCTTCGCATCCGCATAATCAGGCAGTATTCTTTTTGTTATTATTCCATAAAACAAAACAAAACAAAACATTTCAACATGAAAGCTTGACGGAAAGTTTTACCTAATGTATTTCACTGCAGAGATAGTTTCTTCAGAACTGCCCAAAGTTGACTTGCTAAATTAGAGGAAGATCTTTGACCCTGGAAATAAGTAAGGAGTGATTATGGCTCTGAAATAATTTTAAAAGATTAATAATTTCTAAAAGATTGTTTGATGACTTAATTAAGAAATGTGCTGCAGTTAAATCTTTTTGGAATATTTTAAAATGCGATTCTTCATCTTTCTGCATGTCTTTCTTTTAGTGTTAATGAAATTCCAACAAATGAAAATGGTTAATTGAATTGAGAAATAAATACATTTACTGGAAAGTGCTTAGCCTTTGAGTTGTAATTACAATTTTGCACTCTTTGCAGGATTATTTAACCATTCATAAGTATGGCAATGCAGCCAGAAATGATCTCTGGAATACGCTATCAGAGGTAAAGTATAGAAAGCTCCAATATCAAAACCTCTTCTTGAATATTTGATTTGAGTTTATAAAACAGTCTTAACTTTTATTGCTACTGACAGCTTGCTTTTGCTTTTCATACTTTTCTTTTGCTCATATTGCTTGATATATTACATATATATTATAAAGATAATGAGTTTTAAAATTACTTAAACTACAAACGGTAATAAAATATCTCTTGCCTACTTTCAACATGACAATACTTCTGAAATATAATTTTAATATGTTGTCAGATATTGACATTTTAAATAAATTGTTTTTCTATGTATGAATAACGAATATTTAAATTTGATACTAGACATACTGGGGGTAATTAATAATGCTTGCAAGTACTTGCTCTAACAACAACAAAAAAACATGTCTTATCTTCCATTAAGTAAAAACTTTAATGTTAATAAAGCTTTCATATATATATGTATGTATATATATGTGTGTGTGTATATATATATATATATGTATGTATGTATGTGTGTGTGTATATATATATATATATATATATATATATATATATAAAGATTAACTTAAGGCAAGAAGACTAATTTTACTAACATATTAACTTCACTGATTTAAATGTTTTTCATGTTTAGGTAAATCATAAAGGTAAAAGTGAAAATGGTTCAATGTTAATTATGTTTATAATTTAAATTTATAAAACTAATTTATATAATTTTGGTTATAAAGGCATTAAAAAGGAATGGAAAATATGTAAACATACAAGAAGTAATGGATCAATGGACGCTCCAGATGGGTTATCCTGTCATCACCATCTTGGGAAATACAACAGCAGAAAATTGGATTATAATTACTCAACAACATTTTATTTATGACATCAGTACTAAAATGAAAGCACTTACACTGCAAAATAACAGGTACAACACTTTTTTTTTTTTTTTACATGAAAGAATTGCTTTAATTCTTATGTCTTACTTCACATTTTTCATATTTTGGAAAACATTGGTAACACAATTCTGAAATTTTGTAAGTGAAATCTTTTGATTTATTTACATATGGTGTTTTCATTTTGATTCCTCTTTTACTCCCATTTCAAGATGTTTTCACCATCAAGATAACAGCACACCACAATTATTTTGTTTAGGAAAACAGCATTTAAGTTATCATGATGATTTAAGAAAATAATATGTAATTATTTACTTTTCTCTGTAAATGTTTGTTGAATTAAATTCAAGAAAGTTAAGATGCAATGAAGTGAATTAAATGGGATTGAGCAAACTGTGATTTATAACATAGATGAAAACAGAAACTAACAATCCAGGAAGATGGATTCAAACAAACAAACAAACCAACAAACAAACAAACAAACAAAATTAGGCTAAATAGTATCTGAGCCAAAGAAACATAAACTAGATTCATTTCAAAATAGTCTAAGAATCAATGCCACTTAGTATAAATTATGTTTTCTTCCCTCATTTTTAGTGTTTAAAACCACTAAAAAGACAACATACATAGAATTTTGATTTGTTGATACTTTAACTTACTTTTGAAATTCTTATTTCATTACTGATAATTCAGCACCATATGTTTCTTTTCTAGTTCATGTTTTCTTAGTGTTTTGTGTCTTATTAAAGGCTGAGCCATGGAAAGATAGTAGACCTTTATCCCTCAATTTCATTTTTATTAGGTGCCCTAATAAGAGATTGGTGGGATAAGGAGGGTTAAAATTAATAAATAAAATGAGGTGTTTGGATTAGGTTGGTCATGCTATCTCCTATGACTTTGGAATATTAGGAGTCTGACTTTATCACTCATCAGCATCTAGGGCATGCATTAAGTTTTCTTTGTTATCACTAAGAAAAATGGAAATCATTCCCAAGTAGTAGCCTTGCTCCCAGATGGATTATGAGTAGAAGAGAAATTCATTAATGCTTACTGGTGACTAAGTTTGGAATCCCATTTTGGAAAGCGTTGTCTTAAATCTCCTGATATATGATATATATATACATATATATATACATATATATATATATATATATGTATATATATATGTTTCTTTTCTACTTCATGTTTTCTTAGTGTTTTGTGTCATATATATATATATATATATATATATATATATATATATATATATATATATATATATATATATATATATATATATGGTCTTCAACAAACTGCCCTTGCAGTCTATCTGCTCCCATGGAATACGTATTAATTACCCTGCCACCCTGCCACACTATCAGGGTCTGGGTCGGTCAGCATTTTATTTTTTTTTAAGTTTATTAAATGTATTGGGGTGACATCAGTTAATAAAATTATATAGGTTTCAAGGATGCAATTCTATAATACATCATCTGTGTACTGCATTGTCTATTCACCACCCAAGTCAAGTCTCTTTCTATCACCATACATTTGACCCCCTTTACTCTATTCATCCTCCCCCCACCCCCCTTTCCCTCCTGTAGCCACCATATGTTGTCTGTGTCTATGAGTTTTTGTTTGTGTGTTTCTCTTGTTTGTTTGTTTGTTGCTTTCAGTTTTATATTGAATATATGAGTGAAAGCATATGGTTTTTGACTTTTTCCCCTCTGTCTTATTTCGTTTAGCATGATATTCTCAAGGTCCATCCATGTTATCCATCTGTCAACACTTCTTCATACAGCCAGGATTCCCCACAGCTACCAAATGCTGCTTCTGCTAAACTGGCTCCAGGCTAAACTGCTTAGGCATAAACCCTGGCCTTGCCAGCAAGTACATAAAAACTACTTGACTGTGGCAAAGTTAGAGAGATTCAGCCATGCCTTTGAGAATGATTAGTTTGATACAAGCATCACTGATGCAGAAAAACATAAAGGACATGCAGATGACAGAACAAATTTTGAACAAAAAATACTCTGTCAACCTATAACATGCATCAGATGCTATCAGCCACGAGCTGATTCTTTAAAGGAAAAGTTTCTCCTAGGCTGTATAACTATATGTAACATCTATAGAGCTTTGCTTCTGCTGGAGTTATAAAATCATATAGATGATTTGAACCCTGAGAACTTGGTGTATAAAATATTAAGAGTAAGATAATGCATGGCATCACATTAATCTCAAAAATTATTTTCTGTCTATTTTGAAATAATAGAGCTTCCAGTAGAAAATTTAGTATTCAATTTTATATTATTGATCATTTAATTCACTGTAACATTGTGGTCAGAGCTTTAATACCAATTCTATCTGCCCTTTATATATAGCCGTCCTAGATCTTTATTATATAATACAGACTCTTGATGTAGTAAATCATAGTGCTCATCTATGCAAAAATCCTGTGAATTGTGGATATTTTCAGAGCCAGTATAATTAATTCTTTATCTTGAATTTTGTGAAGGAATATCACTACAACATGCCTAGAACATTTTTAATGTATACAGTGATTATGGTTTATGTGTCGTAGCTACTATATTACAGCACAGAAAGAAAAAAAAAATCTTTACATAACTAATAATTGCAAAATGTTAGTTGATACATAAAAGTGAGTACAATATTTGCTGGAATTTGAGAATTTGGGAAGTTGTGAATTTTTATAGCTTTTTTCCTTTATAAAGTTAATACACTGCAATGTTAAGTAGTGTTTCCTCAGACACTTCTCTGAGTCCTGTGCTACAGAGAATTATATTTGTCTCTATAGTCATATTTTCCTTTTGTTATTAACCTGATGAGAGTAACCTCTGAACAATTTTTCATGGCATCTACACTAATGCTTTACGAATATTGGTACAATTTTTTTACAAAAAGATTTCTCACTCAAGCTAAATATGTATATATTCTTTTCTACCTTAACATAATGAGACTAAACATTGCTTTATTATAAAAATGTGAACGATGATAAGGGATAGTACCAGGGATTATTAAATAAAAAAACACCTTGAGGGTCTCTTGGAATAAAATTTGGTTTTGTTTTTTTCTGCATAAAATGAGATGACTAAAAGTCAAGTTAAACTTATACAGTTGGGCTACAATCTAATTTCGCAGGTACTTTTTTCTAGTCTCTTTTTAAATATAACCCATTGCAGTCTTATATTTCTTTACAGTATATCATGCAGAGTTCTTTGCTCAACAGTGTTCAGTGTCTTCCAGCTTTTTAAGTTGTAATCATAAAACTACATAATTACTATGGTTTCTTTGATTTTCAAATGAAATTTGTGAAAACACTAAATACTTATTGGGAAAGTTATGAAAAATAACATATAGCATTGATAGTACAGCAATTCAGAAGTGAATACAAATTTCAGATATGCTTAGTAATTTGTAATTTTTATTTTGTCTTTGTGACAAAGTATAGATTTTGGTGGTATGCTTGTATATGTATATACATACATATACATACAGATATGTGGAATAGAGTACAAAAACATTCTTAGGAAATATATAGACATCTCTTTTAAAAGTTTTCGAAATGTCCAGTGTTTTTAACCCAATACCTAATAGGTAGCTTTTTTGCATATGAACAGCTACGCAATGCAATGATTGCCATTTAGGAAGGTTTCTTATATGTTATATGGAATTTCTGTAAGCAACATAAAGGTATTGATATGAATCTGTTTTTCCTGTACTTTAGAGAATTTTGCTAACATTGAACTATACCAATTTTTATCATAATTTCTAGTTTCATTATTTGGAAGAATATAGTTTAAATACATGCAAATTATACATTTCTTTATATTAGAGGCAAATAATATTTTATGACCATGCTACAAAAAACAAATATTTATCCTTGAGGATCTTAAAACATCTTCAGTTTTATATATTGCTTGCCCTTTAATTGATATTTGAATTCATAATTTCGTTGACCTAACTGAATGTGAGGAATATATACTAAAAAGTCAAGTTCGTAAAGTTAATCTCTGTCTTGTCTAGAGCTGATTTGGTCCCTTAATTTTGCTTCAATCTAATTGAACAGCAATTTATGGAATGCTTTCCATTTCCAGGCTTTTGCAAGATCTCAGGTGTGCAAAAATGTGCTCATAGTTTACATTGAGAATCAAATCCAAAGTCAGACATTGTTGTTTCTTAACTAGTTATTCCAATTTATCAAATAAGTCATTTTTTCTTTAAAACAAAAGAGATTGGCCGTTAAAGAAATATATCAGTTCTCTGTGTTTTCCTCACAGTAAATCCATCAGTAAATATTTGTGGCAAATTCTTAGCAATGTGTTCCGAGCTTAGAAGTTTTTGTTAAAGAGCTTATATGAGTTGAATTCAGTAACTTCTACCTAGAAAATCAATACTTGTTTGGCTAGTGTATATTGTTTATTTCCTGACCAATTTTTTGGAGTCCATTTCAGTATAGCATTGTGTCTCCACATAGCTGGCACTCAAAAATATTTCTTTGATTAAGTACAGCATATAATTTTAAAATTTAGCATCTTAAACATATTATTTAGGTTTTCCATATTGTAGATAGCAGTTAGTATAAAATCAGGAATTTCTTTTAATCTTTCATTTGGATTTTTTTACTGTTACTGAGTTCTGTTTATTATGAATGGGAAACATGAAATGATAAAATAATACATTCCACATTACAGATTTAGAAAAGATGCCCTGTCCTCTCACCCCGCAAAAGACATGTTCATTATGTTTTCAGTTAAATAACCCCACACATGTTGCCTGAAAAATCCTCAATTCTCCATTCACTCTCACACTTATGGATCTCACATAGTATATCTTTTTACATATTTAAATAAAAAATAGTTTTCCCATACATTGTTAGCTACCCCTATTGATGATGATGCAATGGTAGGTCTCAATAATCTCGTTATACAGAGGTCACAATAATCTGGTTTAAATGTGCAAAAAAAAGTACACATTTTGATAGATGTTATCTATGTTTTACTTTTCGAAGTTCAATTGAAGTACAGTAGCAATGTGTAGTATGACATTCGCTCAAAATATGGCGTTAATCAAATGAATGTTAGCGTCATGCATTGTATTACACTTTAATACCGTTTTTTTCTTTTTAAAATGTGTATACATTTTTTTGGCACCCTCTGTGTTTTAGGGAAAGAAACAGAATGTGATCATTGAATTTATTTTAATGAATAAATTAAAACCACATAGCGTATCTCAGGCTACTCATCTGAAATTAAATTGGTATTATTCCATGTATAAGTATAGGCCTCAATTTTTGTCCTATGAAAAGTCAAATTCTAGAACATGCTTTTCTCTTTAATAGCTGAGACTCTTGACTGATCCCTGCCTGGTGGTGGATGATTTTACACATCAATTTGGAAATTCCATTCCAGAAAATAGAGCATAAAGTGTGTCCCCCAGTGTTCTTTGTGTTGATCTGGATTTTAGGAAGAGCTGATTAGTTTTGCTTTTCAGTTACTCTGCTTTGCTGTGTAACTTTAGGTATGCTAAGTTAAACTTTCTGTAAAAATATGATAATAGTATTTTTTAGAATATTTAGACAAATAAATAAGGAGAGTGCTGATATGTACATGCATGAAAGCACTGCAATGTCTATAAATCTATATAGAAACAGTAGAAAGCACTTATTTTTAGACTTTAATCAATCAATAGTGTGGCTCAGATTTACAGATTTTAGCTACTTTTTATTCCTAATACAAAGTGCAAATCTGTTTTGTTTGTTTTTCTTCAAGGTAAATTGTTTTGTTGGCAGTCCCTCTTTTGAACTGAAATTGAAACTCTTAAGAGTCCAAGTCTGCTTAGTGGCACTGAAAAAGTAGATTCATCTTCTTGACTTATTCCTTAGTTTTATGACTAGGGATGTTTCCTTAGGTTCCCTAAAGAGAATATAATTTAAAAAATCACAAAGAAGGTGCATAATACATGTTGTTTGTTTATTTGTTATAACCATTTTTATTCTTAAAGCTTCTTTTTTATCTTGCAGTTACCTGTGGCAGATTCCATTAACTATTGTGGTAGGAAATAGAAGCCATGTGTCTTCAGAAGCAATTATTTGGGTGTCTAACAAATCAGGTAAAATATATATTCTATCCCAAGGAACTCTTTGGTTTCGTATAATTGTTTAACAACTTAACCTTTGGTTTCAGCTGCTATACAAATGGGAATAAACACAAATTAGAAGAGAATATACAGAAATGATAATCACCTCTACAAAATTAAGTATAATAGAGTGTAATTTTGACATAGTCTGATTTCAGTCAGCCTATATAATTATTAAATGTATTTGTGTCTTTGATTGTAAAAAGAAAATATAAAAACTAAGCATTTGTAGTATGAATTTTAGATGTTTTAAATTGTATCATTTTAAGAATCCCAAATATAATTAAATTATAGTCATAACTCCCAATAGGAGTTATACTAAACACGGTATACTAAAACACAGGCCACATTTTTGTTTCCATTTTCCTACTATCTTCTCTTTACCAGACTGGTTCTTTAAAGAATGGGTGAAGCAATAGTCTTCATAAAATTAGTTATAGGGCCAGAAAGGAGAGGTCTTAATAGGTTATCAAACCATCCTCTAGGTAGTGTCAACTCTCAAAGAGCAGAGAAAGAGGAGATTCTATTCTGTTTCTAAATAGTTTCAAATAAGATAGTGACCTATTTCAGTTCACTGTCAGAAAGCTAGTTCTTGAATCTAATCTAAATCCTTTATGCTAGGGTATGAAACAGGTCTCTTTTATTTCTGTTTTACATTAATTGAAGAAAAAACTAATTACCATCTTTTATGTAACATTTAATTTAGACGGTTAAGTATGTCCACATTTTTCTTTTTTTACTCCTTTCTCATGTTCTGCTAATTGATGTTATCTTGATATTTCATAGGCATCATTTTAAACAGCCGCATGTCTTTTTTTGAAATAATGTGAGGTATAAATAAATAAATACTGACATCAATATTGTTTATTTCCTTCAGTCTTGCTATTATAAGGGAAATGTAGGTACTCAAAATGTATGCACACAAGAAAATGTTCTTACAACAGAACTTAACCTGTTTACCCAACATATAAACAGTTATATTTCCAGCTGAATTTCTATTCAAATATTCATTTTACTGTATTTTAACACATAATCACATATTATGAAAATATGTGTTTTCATTTATATGTTGTGTATAAAACATTCATATGTAATATGTGACACATTGAAATGCTTACTTGAAAACATTGTTGTTTCTCCTTTAAATAGCTTTTATAATCTATTCTTTTCACCTTCTTGGACTTAGGATTTGTACCTTGATTCTGAATTCACATTTACTGTATTATTTGTCTTTATACTTCTCTTTTACCTACATATAGTTTTATTTATCTATGTAATTTATTATGAAACGATAAGTGAAACAGTGAGTTGTTATAGTAATGATCCAACTATTAGAATGAAGTCTTTCATGGATTGCTAGGAACATGACATAGAACAGTATTTGGAAGTAAAATAAAGCATTTCTCATTGGAAGGCAGAATAGAAATGGGAAAATGAGAAGAGCACAAAAATACTGATCAAACATCAGAATCGGCCCCAAACTTTACTTTTAGACAGAGCAGGGATTCAGAGAAAGTCAGATTATTCTTGGATAGCTTTCCCAGGACCATTTCCTCTAACTCCCTCCTTACTTCCATGTTGTTATTCATGGTATCCTTTTATTCCACACAAAATATCCAGAATAATGTCACAACATTTCTTGACTAGTAGCCATAGGTTGTTGTATTTAAGAGGTGGTTTTCATTTTTAGTTTTTCAGTATTAATCAGGAAGAATAACAATATATACCTCAAAGCATGTTTGCCTAAAATATCCCTATCTCAATACACGTGCTTGTTATACATTGCTACACCATTTGAGCAGTACATAACTCTGGGAGATGATATTTACATAGACTGTGATATGAATGGCACACTCCCTCATCCCAAAGCTGTGCAGTATTCAACCTACAAATATAATGTGTCATTTTCCATTAAATTATAGCACAGGCTTCTGGTAGATAAAACATTGTCTTGGTTAAAATGTTGAGGATTTTTTGTGAAGGAATGCCTAGACCAAGTAAATGTTTCTTGGAAACTTAATAAACACATGAATCTTGAAGAAATTTCTAAGAAGGACCTAAAAGGAAGGCAGCCTTTCTATTTTCCCTGTTTAGTCTCATTCTAATTGTATTTAGTTTTGTCTTGAAGTTTTTCATTCTGATGATGAAAAAGACTGACATCAGACAGAGATTAGGGGACAAAAAAAGGTTGTTAACTCTTGTCTCCTTTTATGTGTTGCTTCCTGTTTTCAAAATATAGCCAACTAATGTCAATGAAATATGTTCATCCATAAGAATGTCAAGAATATATTCTGGTCAGTTTTTATCGACATATGTAAAAACTACCTTTTAATTATAACAATCAAATCAATGTTTTTATAATTTCTCATTATCAGTAATACAGATTTTTATCTCAAAGATATTAAGGCAAAGTCATTGGTGAATAGTATAGAATATAAATTTGATTTGAATCGTCATATACCCATGACATTTAAATTTTTAAACCCTTTAGATGAAAATTTAATTAATTCCAAGATCAGGCATAGATCGCTTTACCCTGATAATAGTTTTAAAACCAATTTGTAAGTTATTGAAAGCAGGTAAAAGAATTCATCTCTTTTGTTTTTACTATGAAAATACTGAGAATACAGGCATTTACAAATGTTGTAGCTTGTACGTTGACTGGCTATAGGTTAGTGTTCAATGGAAGGGAATAAATATTGGAAAAGAAAATATTCAAAATAAAGGAAAAATTGATGAAAATTAGAAGTAAACATTAAAAATAATATAATGTTTTATTGCTTTCCATAAGCATTGATTCAGATGAGACTCACATGCCTTTAAAGTGCATATTATTTTTATCCCCATTTTACCAATGAGGAAATTAAGTGTCTTAGGAGCTTGGTTTTATTTTCTAAATTTGTTATCTTTACCCCTCACAAAGAGAGAGAGAGAGAGAGAGAGAGAGAGAGAGAGAGAGAGAGAGAGAGAGAGAGACAGAGACAGAGAGAGAGACAGAGAGAGAGACAGACAGAGAGAGAGACAGAGAGAGAAAGATTTTAATACTTGAGGAGCTTGCTTTGCTGATGCATCAGTTACTCAACAAATTGCCATTAGATACACAGGTACATGGTTCTTTATAGGTTCTACAGAGCACTATCTAATTTGATTCCAACAAGAGTCCAGTGAGAAAACCTATATGTGTTATTATAAATGAGTTTTTTTCACACTGTTACCTTGTTATTTTGGTTGACTTCATGTTTGTTTTAAATTCTGATTTTTCTGCAACCAGCCAATGTTAAGTAAAATGACCTAATCTCCTTTTACTTTATTCTAAAAGAAAGTACAGAATATAAAAACAAAATATTATAAAAAGTACCAACTACTCTGTGCCTTGATATAGTCTAGTTGTGCCATTTTGGATACATTCTAAATATCTTTTTTTTTTTTTTTTTTAAGATTTTATTGGGGAAGGGGAACAGGACTTTATTGGGGAACAGTGTGTACTTCTAGGTCTTTTTTCCAAGTCAAGTTGTCCTTTCAATCTTAGTTGTGGAGGGCGCAGCTCAGCTCCAGGTCCAGTTCCCATTTCTAGGTGCAGGGGGCACAGCCCACCATCCCTTGTGGGACTCGAGCCGGCAACCTTGTGGTTGAGAGGACACACTCCAACCAACTGAGCCATCCCGGAACTCAGCAGCAGCTCAGCTCAAGGTGCTGTGTTCAATATTAGTTGCTGGGAGCAGAGCCCACCATCTCTTGTAGGACTCAAGGAATTGAACTGGCAACCTTGTGGTTGAGAGCCCACTGTCCATGTGGGAATCGAACCGGCAGCCTTTGGAGTTAGGAGCATGGAGCTCTAACCACCTGAGCCACCGGGCCGGCCCCCTAAATATCATTTTCAGTTGTTAGTACTAACATTTGAAATATAACTTCCATACTTTTTATTATGGTACTCATTACATTTTCATTAGGTCACTAGAAAAGATATCTTTGAAATTCATTGCTTGCCATTAGGTAATTTGAAGAACATTTTAGAGATATAATTAATTAGAATGAAAATGATATTTAAAAATGTATTACAAAATATTTTTGGGAATCATTTCTCCAAAGATTTGATTAATAACAAAGGTATAAAGATATTCACAAACAGTAATAACCTGCAAGTTTTAGTTAATCAATTTAGCATATTCAGTATTTCAATCTTAATTTTTCTTCATTCAATTCAGACATGATTAATTAAAATCTCTCTTTATGAGGTTATTTTAGATTTTTTAAATGCTATATTTCATTATTTATTTTTATTTTTACATCTGTAAAATGGGTGACATTCTAAAGCTTCACATAAACTGTGTGCATAAATACATTAAACTTTTGAAAAATATGCATATACAAAGTATTACAAAGTATCAGAAGCTGTTAATATTTTAGAGCAATATCTAATGGATTAATTTTCCTAAGAACCATGAATTCAGCTGGGTAAAAATCTCAAACTAAGAGAAATAGCTCCTTCTTCAAATCATAGAATTGGAAGGGACCTTCAATGCCATTACTTGGCCCTTGGGCTATAGGTAACGAAATTGTGAACTGAAGAGAGTCAGTGGCTGAAGTTCAAAAACTCATGCATAGGAAAACTGGAACGAGAATTCATCTTTCCTATTTCTGGTCTAATTCTTGTTTTAAATGCTTTCCTCCCTTTTTGAATCAATATAAGAATGTGGGAAATTTATATCATTTTACAATAAAAGTATTATACCATCTTGTATCAATAGAATACAACATAGTAAAAAGGACACCAAAATCAGGACACCTGATATGGACCATTTCCATCTTTCTTGGACAATTCAATTAAATTGTCTGAGCCTCATTTCTTTATCTGTTCCAGCAGATACTATTTACAAAGGTGGCAAGAAGTTGAAGTGCTATTTGAAATATTAAAGACTAGATTTTTATGTTCAGTATATGTTATGTTTAATTTTTTTTTGTTTTACTGTACATTTTTGAAAATTGTCAATATGAATTACACTAATTAGCCCACCCCATTCCTGTCCTGAGCAATTAATGGTCATTAATGTTTACTCAATAATTTTTGTGCTATGTATAACTTCTCCTTTTGTGGGCTTCTTTTGAGAGAGGGTACTATGTAAATTCACTGTTAAAAAAAATAAAACCTGTTCTGTACTCAGCTGTGTAAAAACCTTGATAATAGAGTGAAAACTGGAGGCTGTGCCTCTTACTCAGAATTGAAGCAAATGGTTGCTGGGATGCATGTTTTTGGCTTTGAGTCATTGTGTAAATTAGATAGACCATGGTGTGTGTTTATGTGTGTGTGTGTGAAATATAAATTTTAAGTAAACTTCATACATTATGTAACTTCAATGAAGCATGAGTCTGGAGGACATAACAACAAAATGATCAGAAGTGTGAACTATGGTTCTGTGAAGTCAATAAAGGCTAACATTAAAAGTGAATGAAGTTTTCTCTCTGTACCATATTTTATGGAGTTAAATATGTAAGTTGTGTGATTACTTTTACTGGTTTGCTTTAATTGAATTAGCTGGTGAACAAAAGTTACCATTTTACAAAGTCATTTCGATAAGCAAAATGTATTCTCCTGTTGTAATTATATGTAGAAATATTAATGAGGTTCCTTTTTCCAACATTATTGATGATTCTGGAAAGTCTGTTAGTTATTAGTACTTCCAAGAAAGCACAAGCAAAAAGGCAAGACACAGCAATGACTTTCAAACAAATGAACCCTATTGGTAATCCATTTTTCACTGAATAAAATACGTAGAAAATGCACCTAAAACTTTTATTTTATTCTAGCCACATATTTGTATACAAACTAACTAGAAGCCATATGAATACAGTAGTAGATTTCTTGGTTACATTTATCTTCAGGGAAAAAAATTATGTATAGGAATATGGGTTTTTTTATCAAGAACAAAAATGTTAATTATAAGAAAAATTAATTGAGGTAATGAGTAACCAACTAGAAGTTTTCTAGCAAATTCTAGATATAGCGATTAATTGATTAAACAATAGATTTCAATTAGGCATTTAAGATGGTGTTCTCTTTTAACTATTTGTATTATGGTATCTGGTATTAAGAAAACATACTTCACACCATTTTAACCCTTAAAATTTATAATCTATTCTACCCATGAAAATGCTTTTCAGAGAACCACAGAATAACTTCTTTGGACAAAGGAAGCTGGTTGCTTGGGAACATCAATCAAACTGGCTATTTTAGAGTCAACTATGATTTAAGAAATTGGAGATTATTAATTGATCAGTTAATCAGGAACCACGAGGTAAACTGGATTTACTCATCAAAGATCTGTTTTGATATGTGAACTTGCCGTTTTAATCCTAAGTGATTCCATTGTTTTTCTGGCTGATCTCATAGGTTCTCTCTGTCAGTAATCGAGCGGGTTTGATTGACGATGCCTTCAGCCTAGCCAGGTATGTTTTCCTGTGGATCTCCACAATAAAACTTATGCCATAAGATTTCCTCTAGTAAGCTAACTAGTTCATATGTTTTGAATAATAAATCTTTTAAAAACAATTTTTTACTCACATTATTTGTATTTGGAGATGAATTACAATGGTGTCCCAAACCCTTGGTCAACATGAACCAGAAGGTATTTCTGAGTCAGGAGAAGCTTGATCAATTTTCACTACAAATTCAATTTAACCGGAGATTAATGTTCTCTTCCCAGTTTCATTAATGAACTCTACAAAATGACCATTGTGTCATATTTGATGTTTAATGGAAAATGCCTTCAAACCTCAGCAATTTTTTCCCTGACATATTCTAGTATATCTTTTTTATTTGTATTTTTTTAGATTTTTAAAAATCTGATTCATTACGAGAAGCTTGTGCTACAAGACAGAAATAAATATTCCACAGCCTAAAACTGTTCTGGAAAAAAACATATATCAATTTTGTAGCAGAAACCTTTAATTGTACTAGTTATAGTAATATTTCTGTTATTTTAATAATTAGATTTATAATGTCAAAATCATTTATTCCTTTGAATAGTCATTAGTTATTCTTTTGAAATAATGTTGATTGTAAACCCAAGCTATTTACTCAATTTTGAGACTAAATACTTTTTAATGTTTTGTATGCCTCATCCCAGTACAGTTTCAATTTCTTTTATTTATTTATATTTTAAGATTTTTATTAAAAAATATAGCTAACATACAACATTAAACCAATTTCAGGAATACACCATAGTTATTCAACATTTATATACCTAAAGAAGTGATCACCATGATAAGTCCAGCAACAATCTGACACTGTACCATGCTATCACAATATTATTGACTATATTCCCTATACGATAATTTATATCCCCAGGATTTATTTGTTTTCTACCTGGAAATTTGAACCTCTTATTCTCCTTCACCCTTTACCCCACTTTTAAAAATTTTTAATTACAATTGACATTCAATATTCTTCATTTCACTTACTGTATTCTTTATTTCTGGCTTGTTCTTTTTTATGCTTTCTATCTCAATTTTTATGTTTCCTAGCTCTTTGTTGAAGTTCTCACTGAAATCATTGAGAATTCTTATAACCAGTGTTTTGAACTCTGCATCTGGTAGATTGCTTGTCTCCATTTTATTTAGTTCTTTTTCTGGAGCTTTGTTCGGTTCTTTATTTGGGACATGTTTCTTTTTCTCCCCATTTTGGCTGCCTCTCTGTGTTTGTGTCTATGTATTAGGTAGAAATGCTATGTCTCTGTATCTTAGTAGAGTGGCCTTATGTAGTAGGTGTCCTGTGGGGCCCAAGGGCCTAGTCTCCCTGGTAACCTGAGCTGGGTGTTCTACGTGTGTCCCTTGTGTGGGTTGTGTGTGCCCTCCTCTTGTAGCTCAGCCTTGGTTGCTGTTTCCATGTCAATGGGAGGAATTGATGTTCAGGCTGATTGGTTGTAAAGACTGGCCGTGAAGTCAGTGGAGGAGCTGTTGTGCAGAAGTTGACCATACAGAGCAGGATTCACTATAGCAGGGCTCTGATGCCTGCCCAGTATATCCTGTGGGTGTGTCATTCTTGGGGGTGGCCAGGTGATGCTCTGGCTCAGTCCCAAGCTGGCCACTGGGCATGCCAGCTCTGGGACCTTTTGGGAAGGGCCATGCCACTGGCCAAGTTCAGTCACAGCCTGTGCCCCGCTCACAGCCACCTGGCATGAGACACAAAACAATCCACAGATGGCTGCCACCCACACTGGGCTTGGAGATGCCTCGAGAGGCCAAGCATCAAATTAAGGCTGGCGGCCAATAGTGCCAGGCTTAGGACTACTCAGCAAATGGTACAGGACATGCCGAAGCCAGATGCTGCTTGTTTGGGTTTTGTGAACCTTTGGGAGATTTTATGAAAGTCTGCAGCATGAGCCAAGATGGGCTGTTTATACAGAAAAGTCACTGGAAGAAGCTTGGGTGTGCCTGAAAGTTGGGTGGGCCGGGGTTTCAGGGAATCATCAGGGTGGAGTAAATGACGGGTTGATGGAGACTCACATATTGTGTCTGCCTGCATCTGCATGTTGGAAAGCAAGGGCTCAACAAAGAAATAATTGCTTCCACCAGCTTCTCTGTCCAGGAGAAAACTGCCCCTCAGCTCCCGTCCTGAAGCCAAACAACTCAGTTCCCTCTATATGTCCCTGTCACCTCTCCAGCTACTGCCTCAGTGCTGGAGCCCAGAGCTAGTGATTTCTTCATTAAGTCTGTGCACTGTCCCTTTAAAAGGAGTGCCTGGAACCCCAGCTGCCCTCCATCCCACTTAGCCACAATCTCTACTGGTTTTCAGAACCAGAAATTATGGGGACTTCTCTCCCTGGCACTGGAACCCTGGGATGGTGAGTTTGGTGTGGTTCTGGGACCCATCAATCCTCAGGGGAACCTCTGCAGAGGAGATATCCCTCCTGATTTTTAATGGTCACATGCGCAGGTGTGGGACCAGCCCATTCTGCATCTCTGCCACTCCTGCAAGTCTGGAGTGGCTTCTTCTATATGTCTTTAGTGGTAGGACTTTGGTTCAGCTAGAATTCAGTTTATTTGTAATTTCGATGTAGTCATGAGAGGAGGCAAGCACAGAGTTTACCTATTCCGCCATCTTTACTGGAAAAATTAAGTATTCTTTTAATGGTTGTTTAAATATAAATGCCACATGAATGCATTCTAGTTGTCCAAGGTTAAAACAAAAGAGAAATACCATGTGAAAATTTTCTTTCACTCCCTCCCATGCCATGCCAACACTTTACCCTCCTCACAGGTAAAATTATTCTTTGGTCTGTATCAATTAAGCAGTTTTTCTTTACATTTACACAGGTTTCTTTTGTTTCGTTTTTTTCATGAATAGAAATGCATTCTGTTCTCTGACTCATTTAGGAAAATAAGTCTGGGGAGTTTTATCCCATTGTTTCTAGTTTTTCACTATAATAATTAAGACTGCAGTGAGTATCATTGAACAGTTTTTGTTGTGCAATATTTCTTTTTATTGGATTGATTCTGCTAGTGGAATGTTTGGTTCAAAGAACATAAAATTTTTAATAAATGTTACAAACTGTATTTCTTTCTTTATTTTTAATTAAAGTTTATTGGGGTGACAATTGTTAGTAAAGTTACATAGGTTTTAGGTGTACAATTCTGTAATACATCATCTATAGCTCACATTGTGTGTTCACCACCCAGAGTCAGTTCTCCTTCCATCACCATATATTTGACCCCATTTACCCTCTTCTACAGCCCTCCTCCCCTTTATTCTCTGGTAACCACTAAACTATTGTCTATGTCTATGAGTTTTTGTTTCTTCATTTGTTTGTCTTGTTCTTTTGTTGTTTTCAGTTTTATATACCACATATTAGTGAAATCATATGATTCTCTATTTTTTTCTGTCTGACTTATTTTGCTTAGCATTTATAATCTTAAGATCTATCCATATTGTCGCAAATAGTACTATTTCATCTTTTCTTATGGGTGAATAGTATTTCATTGTCTATATATGCCACAACTTCTTTATCCATTCATCTATTGAGGGACACTTAAGTTGTTTTCATACCTTGGCCACCATAAACAAAGCTGCAATGAACATTGGTGCACATACGTCTTTATGGATAAATGTTTTCAGATATTTTGGGGAGATACCCAGGAGAGGGATTGCTGGATAATATGGTAATTCTATTCTTAATTTTTTGAGGAACTTCCACATTGCCTTCCATAGCAACAGCTCCAATCTGCATTCCCACCAACAGTGTATGAGGGTTCCTTTTTCTCCACAGACTCTCCAACTCTTGTTACTATTTGTCTTGTTGATGATAGCCTTTCTAACTGGTGTGAGGTGATATTTCATTGTGGTTTTTATTTGCATTTCTCTGATGATTAGTGATTGTTGAGCATTTTTTCATATGTCTATTTGCCATTTATATGTCCTCTTTGGAGAAATGTCTCTTCAAGTCCTCTGCCCATTTTTAAATTGGATTTTTTGTCCTTTTTGATGTTGAGTTGTATTAGTTCCTTATATATTCTGGATATTAGCCCCTTATCAGAGGCGTTGTTTGCAAAAATATTCTCCCATTTGGTTGGTTGCCTCTTTATTTTGTTGATGGTTTCTTTTGCTGGGCAGAAGCTTTTAAGTTTGATATAGTCCCATTCATTTATTTTAGCTTTTACTTCCCTTGCCTTTGGAGTCAAATTCATAAAACGCGCTTTGAACCCAAGGTCCATAAGTTTAGTACCTATGTTTTCTTCTATGCAGCTTATTGTGTCAGGTCTTATGCTTAAGTCTTTGATCCATTTTGAATTAATTTTGGTATATGGTGACAGATAGCAGTCCAGTTTCATTCTTTTGCATGTAGCTTTTCAATTCTCCCAGCACCATTTATTGAAGAGGCTGTCTTTTCTCCATTGTATGTTTTTAGCTTCTTTATCAAAAATTATTTGTCCATATTTATGTGTGTTTATTTTGGGGTTCTCAGTTCCATTCCATTGGTCTGTGTGTCTGTTTTTCTGCCAATACCATGCTGTTTTGATTGCTCTGTAGTACAAGCTAAAGTCAGGGAATGTGATACCTCCAGCATTGTTCTTTTTTCTCCCAGAGGCACAAGGATGGTTCAACATATGCAAATCAATCAATGTGATACATCACATAAACAAAATAAAGGACAAAAATCATATGATTATATCAATAGATGCAGAAAAGGCATTTGACAAGATACAACTTCCATTTATGATTAAAACACTTAATAAAATAAATATAGAAGGAAAATGCCTTAACATAGTAAAGGCCATATATGACAAACCCTCAGCTATTATCATAATTAATGATGAAAAACTGAAGCCCTTTGCTCTATGTCAGAAACATGACAGGATTGTCCCTTATCACCTCTGCTTTTCAATATAGTATTGGAAGTACTAGCCAGAACAATAAGGCAAGAGAAAGAAATAAAAGGCATCTAAATTGGGAATAAAGAAGTTATATTGTCACTTTCTGAAGATGACATGATGCTATATATAGAAACCCTAAAGACTCCAGCAAAAAAAGCTATTAGAAACAAATGAATACAGTAAAGTTGTGGGCTACAAAATCAATGTACAAAAGTCCATTGCATTCCTATATACTAACAGTGAAATGTCAGGAAAAGAAATTAAAAATACCAAACACAATTCCTTTTGCAATTACAACAAAAAGAATAAAATACCTAGGAATAAACTTAACCAAGGATGTGAAAGACCTATATACTGAAAACTATAAGATATTAAAAAAAAAAAAAAAAAATGAAGAAGACGCAAAGAAATGGAAAGACATTCCATGTTCCTGGGTTGGAAGTATCAACATAGTTAAAATGGCCATATTATCCAAAGCAATATACAGATTTAATGCAATCTCCATCAAAATCCCAATGACATTTTTTAAAGCAATAGAACAAAAAATCATCAGATTTGTATGGAACCACAAAAGAGCCCAAATATCCAAAGTAGTCTTAACCAGCTGTATTTCAAAGGCTTTTCCAGTTTTGTTTTTTTTATCAACCATGTATGAAAGGGTTGAATTCCCTCAAACTTTTTATGATAACAAAGAGTACACATCTTTTACATTTTTGACAGTATGGCAGCACAGATAATTTTTTTGAAGTTGTTACAGTACTAAATTATCTTGTGCATCTTTTCTATATCTAGATTTCTTATATATACATTTGTTATTTGTATTTTTTTTATTTGTGAATTGTTGCCTTCTTAAGAAATGAAAGATAAAAAAGATAATAGAAAATGGGTGAGGTATTTTCCCTACTCAATTTTCCTATGTATTTTGGATGTTTTGGGATATTAATCCTTTTTGTAGCATCTTCACAGTATTTTGTCTCAATAGTATGTCAGATTTTTTTTTTTTTTTTTTTTTTTTACTTTGTGGTGTCTTTCATCACCAAAAGGATTTTAATTTATATGTCAAGTCATTTCTTTTATAGCTTTCTGGTTCTCTGGTTCTGTCTCACATGGAAAACTTTCTCTATCTGAAGATTTTGAAAACATTGCATTTTTTTCTTTAGAAGCTATTTTGTTTTTAAATTTATCTCCTCAAACTTTCAGTCTCTAATTCTTTTTTTTTTTTTTTTTTTGGTATAGAATGGAATTGGTGTCTAATTTTCTTTAACATTAATACATTTATAACCAATTATTTCAATCTTACTTATTTAAAAATCCTTCCTTATTCACAGGTTTGAAAAGCTATCTTTATCTTAATGCAAATTCTCATATTTTAGGGAATTGATTTGATTCTGTTTCATTGACCTCTTTGTTCTTTTCACACTAGTACCGTAGTGTTCCAATCAGTTTAGCTTTATAGTATGCTGTGGTTGACAAAATTTTCTCTCATTCTTGTTCAAAATCTTACATACTTTCTCTTAAATATAAATTTTAGGATCAGTTTGACAAAGCCCGTTAAAAAAATCCTGCTGGAGATATAGAGGAAAAACTGAGGGTTGCTAGATGAGTGGGGGAATGGGGATAAGGGAGAAGGTGAGAGGATTAGAAAGCACAGTCAATAACCACAAGATTGCCATGGGGTTACGAAAGTTAATTTGGGGAACGTAATCAATAGTGTTGTAAAGATTTTGTAGGGTATCCGATGGACACTTATCTCATCAGGGAGACCACCTGAGGGAAGATGTAGATGCCTGATCACTGCACTGTGTATCTGAAGCTGAAGCTGAAGAATAATGAATGTCAACTACAGTTTATATATATGTATATATATGTGTGTGTATATGTACACACATATATGTATATAGTTACAAGAAGCGGAGTACAGCATTAGGAATAGAGACAGTGGAAATATAATGGCTGTGTGTGATATCAGAGGGATAGTGGATGGGGGAAGGAGGGTTGACACAGTGTGAGGGATATAAATGATAAATGTCTAACTATTACATTGTTTGGTGTGCCTGAAACTAAAAAAAAAAAAAAAAAAGATAGGAAAAAGAAATCCTGCTGTAGTTATGACTGGATATGCACTGAATTTATAAATTATTTTTTAAAGAATTAACATCTTTTTAAATGTTAGCATTCCAATACCAAAACACCTTATTTCTCCCTATTTATCCAGGTCCCTAAGGAAAGCTCTTTGATTTTGGGTACATGGGTTGTGGAAATGTCATATTATTCCATTTTAAAAAATGGTA
This sequence comes from Rhinolophus sinicus, assembly GCF_057876585.1. Taxonomy (NCBI): domain Eukaryota; kingdom Metazoa; phylum Chordata; class Mammalia; order Chiroptera; family Rhinolophidae; genus Rhinolophus; species Rhinolophus sinicus. The sequence continues at coordinate 70,065,255 of NC_142501.1, forward strand.
TATGGTTCTCTAGCAAGTGGCACTGCTTCTGCACTTACATATTCTAATTTTCATTGCTTGTACGAGGTATGACCAAACAATATGGTGAATGTTTAAATAAAAATAAAAATAAAATATTACAATAAAAGACGCATTGCCATTAATCCCCTTCAAAATACTCCCCCTCGCTTTGAACACACCCTATCTATCATTCTTGCCACTTCCTGAAACAGTTCTGGAAGTCCTCTTTCGTGAGTGTCTTTAGTTGCGCTGTCATCCCTGCCTCGATGTCCTAAATCATTTTGATTTTGAGGAAGAGCCAGAAGTCACATGGTGTCAGATCTAGTGAATAAGGTGGATGAGGACACACAGTCATGTTTATTTGACAGAAATTGCTGTACCAGAAGCGATGTGTGACACAGAGCATTGTCATGATGGAGGATGATTTATGTCACACTTTAAAACACACCGTCTCTCAACCGTAGCTCACACCCGACTGACTGCATCGATCAAGTTGAAACTTGTCACACACTGTTACTAAAGTTCAACGTGCCGCTTCCCATATTGAAGATCCCTGGCTTTCTGTTGTATGGCACTTGGCAGTATTCACCATATTTTGTGATCACAACTGGAAAGGCTCCATGTCACACATCACTTCTGGTACAGCAATTTCTGTCAAATAAAAACACTATGAAGTGTCTTCTTCACCTTATTCAACCGATTTGGCACCGTACGACCTCGGGATCTTCACCAAAGTCAAAATGACCATGAAAGGCAAGTGTTCTGAATTGATTCAGGACATTGAGGCAGCCATGACAGCACAGCTAAAGACTCACAAAAGAGGACTTTCAGAACAGCTTTAGAAAGTGGCAAGAATGATCAGATATGTGTGTTCAAAGCAAGGGAGCTATTTTGAGGGGAATTAATGGCAATGTGCCTTTTACTATAATACATTTTTTCTGAATTTAAATATTCACCATATTTTTTCATCATTCCTTTATATACAAAATCAATTAATTGATTGCCTTGCAAATGTCATTGTGTTTTGACTTGAACTCTGAAATTAGTGACTAAAATGCCTAGATTGTTTTGTTGTTGTTTTTGTTGTTGTTTAGTGTGTTTGTTTTTGGTTTTTGTTTTAACAAAGCATTGTTAAATTTGGAGATTTGAAAATGAATAAGTGGCATTCTTTGTTTTCAATGAATTCACAGCCTAACAGGGAAAATACACTGTAAACAATTAACTATATTCAATATGTAAGTCCTATGAATAAAATATTTTGGAAACATTGGAAAATAAAGAATTTCCTTGGCCTAGGAAGACTATGGAGGATATTATATAGGAAACAACATTAGAAGTATGTTATTTTACTATGAAAATCCATTGACAGTTTAAAAGTAGGAAAATAAGAGTGGGGCAAAGTATAAACTAGAGGATGAACTTACAGCAGGAGACCTGTTACAATACTAATAATACTCATTCTACAACTGGGGTAAAGCAGTGATTTGAAAAAGAGTGGAATTGGCAGCTAGGTAAAGTAAGAACTCTTATTGAAGTTATTAGCTTAATACGTGAAAGAAACTAGAAATTTGGAAGATATGCAATAGGAAGTATAATAGCCACTGGATTTGGATATTTAAAGCTATTAACATGCTCTGAGAACAATTTTATAAAGCTGTAGAAGTGTGTATCACTGGCTTGTGGGCCTATGTTTTATTTTATTTAAAATACATGAAAATTATTTGGAGAATTTGTTCATATCCAAAAAAATTCCAGAAATAAATCATTATCATCATGATCATGACCATCATCATCATTACCACCCTCCTGACCCTGGGTCATTCCTGCATGTATTTATTTATTTATGTAGTCACCACTTTCTTGGAAAATTCTATTATGCAGAACATATGACATTTTGCAGAATTATTAATATCATAACATATTCATTTTAGTCTGTGTAGTATATTTTTAAAGTTTCTGTTTCAGGTTATTCCATTAAAAGTACAATTACGTGTAAAGCCTTAAAAAGAGCAGATTATTACAACTTAGTTTGCAAATTTTGTTAAGGAATAAGAGAGCAGTTATTTCTTTTTAAAATATTAGTGTTTTATTGACAACCAACATAAGGACCTATACATGGAGATTGGGAATGTCACACTTAGAAGTAGTCTAATATGTTAAAATTAATAAATTAATGTTTAATAACTTGTTTTAGATAAGTCTGAGATATGTTAGGAAAGCTGAGAATTCAATACATGAGCCTGTGAAACTATAATGGCTCATGAAGAAGCAAATTATGAGAACATCCAAAACCTACCTTTACACATTGTTTTCGTTTCTGAGTCCTGTTTCAGGACTGGTAACAGCATTAATAAAACCACCTTCACAGTGTTTGCCAACTGAGTGGTAGAAATCTGGCTCCTTCTAGGACTCCTTTCATCATGGCTTTTATTAGAAATTCTTCTGGTTCTTCAGTGTGGTTCTCCTGTATCTTGCTTAAAGTTTCTCTTGCGAATTATGTACTGATCATTTCTTCCCTCATTGCAGAAAATAATAGCGCGATGTGCCTGAGAACAACAGTCCACTGCACTGGGCTAGATGAGGAGCTGGTTTTCCTGCTTTCACAGCTGGTTCTTTAAATGTGCTGTGCACTGACCTTTCGTAGATTAAATTGAGAAGGAAGGACTTAGAGAACTTTTGGGAGAAATACCTTGACAGACTGGAATTTTTTTCCTGATCCCCCCATTCTGTTATGGAGATAACAAGACTACTGCACTTCAGCTGAACATTGCAGTGGAAACTCTGGTTAAGAATCCCTTTGACACTGTCTACTGCTTTATTAATTCTGAGTTTATGAATGATATTAAGTTTCAGAATGCTTCCTTTAATCCCTACCTTTTTTCTTGTTTTAAATCATTATATAATTTTAGCATAAACATTTTTCTTTTAGCTGATTTTATAATGAAATCATGAAAGTAATAATAATAGATTGCTCAGAATACTGATTAAAACATATTTTATATCGTACTTAGTGGGCAGGGAGCGAAGGATGATTCTTTTGCTGTGTGTGTTAGACTCATTTGGGAGAAGTATCCATGTAGGAGGATTATGTTACTTATTTTTTCTGAAGCTATCAGAATATGTGTGCAAAAGGATTGCAATTAAATATTTATGAAATCCTGAAAGAGATAAAATTTTTTATTGCAACTAAGATTTATTTGTTATCCATAAGCTTCCTATCTTTTGCTAAAGACCAAGAGCTATTAAAATTAGCTCATATTTACCCTCTCAGCTTTTCTAACCAGGGCAGATCTTTCCATGCTGTGAACAGTCTCACTGTGATTCCATTCAGGAGCTTTATGGCCATCCCCAAGAGATCACAATATTTCTCATGTCTCTGAGGTTGGGATTCTAATTATCTGTTTGTCACCATCAGCTAATTCTCCTCTTGAGATATACAAAAAGTCGCCTTGAAATGCTTTCATTTGATACCTTTCTGCATGCAATTACTTAACAGTTCATATCCAAAAGGCCACTGAATTAGTCTTAGTTTACGCAACACTTTGCCACAGATAAATGGTAAAAATAGTCTGGAAGCGTTTTTGGGATATTTTGCTATACTGAGTTGGGAGTCCTTGGCTTGCTTTCTATCATAACCCAGTAAAACCTTAGAGTATATGCCTGAATTTTCAAGCTATACTGTTCGTGCAAGGCATACACTTGTTTGCTCAAGGTTAAAGAATGAAGTAACGTGCCTTTGAGCAATATTTAGAAATCTTTTGAGGGTGGAATCACAGGTATTGTCCTTCAGATAAGGATTCAGGGGGAGCTACCATCCCAGTTACTTCTGGGAGGTACAGAACTCCTGGGGCACTAAGGGCAGGCCTATGGCTCTTGAAGACGCAAACTTTCTTAGTGACTTTTAAATTGCACTGCATTAAATCAAAAGCAAATTTGTAACCTTCCAGTGCCAACTCTGTATTTCAACTCTGTAGGTGAAAGTGTTTTAATATTAATGTCTAATGTCTGAGAATGCTGAGTAGAAAGTAGAAGAGAAATATTTTGACATCATTCTGTAGGTTTGATCCATTTTCCCAGCGAACAGCCTGTACTCTTGAGTTAACAAAAGTGTGGGTGATGTTTGTAGGTTACATGGATTTATTCTTTTGTGAGAATAAGTAGTCTAAATTTCAAAATGCAAGTACAAATTTATTTGAATAAGTGTATATATTTGAATAAGTGAGTAAGTGTATATCTTTAGCATCTCACAATTTAAAAATAATTTTATAATCCACATTGTAGTTAGTACCATCTGGTCATCTTTAACACAGAATTGTGATTCTTTTGGTTCTCTAGTTGTCTTGAAAACTAAGCCTGAGATTTTGTAAGAATTTGCTCTACGATCTCTGAACTTCCCAACAATTTGAAATACTTGCATGTTCACAAGTAATATACATTATTTAGGCAGAGGTCCCTCCAATATGGTCATTTACAGCAGAACACCAACTTTACTTAAATAGATTTTTGTAATATATACTTTTAACCTAAAGACATGAATTAATATCTCGGTGTTTCTCTTTTCATGAATTTGAGTTATCTGTTTCGCTGCTTGCCAGAAATCTTTTGCATAGTCAGGTGCAGTGCTCTGTTGAGTATGATCTGAGAAACCTTCTACATCACAGTCACCTGAGATGTTTTACTAGACATTGCATATTCCCGTTCTCCCTGGGACTCTGCATTCCATGCAGCACTTCACGAGATTCTGACACACACAATAATGTGAAAACTGCTGCTTTTGAGGCCCAGATGGTGTTTATGGCATCGGCTTAGACAAGCAGGTGCTCCTCTGAAGCTGAGAGGCCTCAGAACAACAGTAAGCATGGCTTTTTTTGGATCCTGGAGTCATGAGCTAATCACTCAATAATTAGGATATCAGGGAATCCATTGTAAGTATCCAAAATGCTTTTTAAAATTCTTCTTATTAAATATGTTACCATTTTAGATCTTTCATTTGATACTTGTAAACATAACTCATAATCTGGTGTCTCAGACATTTTCTCAACCGTGGAAATGTACATTAAGAGACACCATTATGTTCAAATGGCACCTATCAACCATGTATGTGGAATTCTAAGGTATTCAATAGTTTTCCCTGGTGAAAGGCATGGTGGGATGTTCTTGCAAGTTAATCTGGTATTTAAACCTGGAATATTCTGCAAATCTATTGCCAATGTAAGTAGGCAAGAACAGTCGAGCTACCTACAAGTGTCAAGTGAGAGAAGGTTATTAGATTTATATGGCTATTCTGTGATTGTTCTTTGAGGAAATCAGAACTTAGAAAGATGAAGGGAAGAAAGGAAAAGATGAGTAAATTGGTTCTATCAGCAAGGAATAATTGATAAGAAAGAAGAAAGTGAGAGTTTTGTGGTAGACAGTCTGTGGAAAAATTAAATGAATCCTTCTGGCATTTGTCTTGTTAATGTAAAAGTCTAATTTAAAAAAAAAGTCTGTGTGTTAATTTGAATTAATCACTCACCTTCATTGCACAAAATATGGAAACTAAATTTCCTTTTCTGTCTTCAAGGCAAATCTTAAAGCCCTGAAAGATGATGTAAAATACATGATGTTGCCGTTAATTGCATGCAATTTGAACTATTCTGTGTGGAATGCTTCAAATGACTTTATGTGGAATGGAGTACCGGTGAAGAGGTCTTCACTATTTTCAATGTAAGAAAACATCAGATTAGGAAAACTTTACTCCCTGCAACTGTGCCAAAACCTATTTAATGTTATTTAAAGATATGAGTGCAGGCCCACTCAGAAGCTAGGAAGTAGTGCTAAGCCCTGCAGGATCAGACCACATTTGAATCACAGATTGGATTTTTCCTCAACAGAGAATGGCTTGGAATGCAGTGGATTCTGGCCTCTGAAGGAAGTAGGCAGAGGTTTCCAGTTGTTCAGCTGCTTCACCTAATTAGGATCAAGATTACACAGAAGTTCAATATCAACCCTCCAGGTCACCAGGTGATAGTGCTAAACAGAAGGGGAAAAAAAGGAGTTTGTAATAAGAAAGAACATGTTAGTCTAGAAGTCTAGATGTGACAAATTCATGTAAGACTAACAGGCCCTGAAGAGAATGATATTGAATATCAGAGAATTTTATGTGATGCTAACTTAAACACACTCTAAATTAGTGGAAGGTTTGGGGGACTGCTGTCACACATGCCGAAATACAAAGGACTCCAGGTGAAAATTAGTTGGTTTTGCATTCCCAGTGTGCAAATATAATGGATGTTAACTGCAAAAGCTGAGGGCAAGATCGTGAATTCTATCCATACCACATGGAGGCAAATGTTACTTCTCCTTTTTCAGCCAGTAGTGAGACTATTATTACAGAAATATAGTTACTGTTCAAAGCAATTAGGCCCCTGGCCTCCTAGCATACTATACTTTTTAATTTTCATCTTTGTAGAGTTTCTCAGGTTTTCTATTTCCATTTTAAAAATGTTACTGCATTCTGTTGAATTTTGACATTGATAGACTATCAGTTATTTCTTAGGGTGTGAAGAGTTGAGATATCCATATGAAAATTTGTGTTTCAGTAAATGCAAAGTAATATGTAGGGTATTTCAATAAATTATATATACAATGTGAATGTTGATGAGTTTGTTGACAGACCGGTGATAGGTACATGGATTGAAAGGTAGGTTGATAACAAAGACAGAACCATAATACAAATACAGTGAATCACTATATTTGGCCTCAGAAAGATTATTTTCTCATGCTTACTTTCATATGAGAAAAGTCACATAGAATTTTAAAATCTGAGGTTTAGTTAAAATAAATTCAAGTGATTTTCTTAGTGAAAGGGAGATATTTCTGAGATAAATATTTTATCCATATGAATTACACACTAAATAATTATCACATGTAACAATAAAAGGTTACAAGTTGTTTGATGAAGATATTTTCCAATATTCACTTATTTCATGATATGCCAAATTAAAAGAAAGGTAGGAAAATATGTTCTTTATTTGTTAGTCTATATTTCATCTTTATAAAAATGCATAGAAACTAGTTGGAAAATCTTTCAATAGTTACTTAGTTTTTATGTGCTGTCATCATCCAACATTTATTTTTCATTTCAAATAAGTTAATCAGTTCCTAAAGTATCTGTACATGGTAATAAAATGAACTGTGTTCTTATCATCTACAAATAAATAATATGATAACATCTTTTACAAACAGGAAAAATGAAAATAATGAAAAGCATGAGAAGCACTTCAAAATGCTTTTAGTGAGTTGACCTTTTTTATTTTAATTTTTGATGCTCATTAGTAAGAATAATTCACAAATGGAGCATTCTGTAATACAAAGTCAGTCAGCAATATTTTCTAGTTATATAGCAGCAGCTTTGTATATTTGAACTACATGGGGGTACAGAATATATGTAGATAATAATAGGAGTGGAATTCCCAAGTGGCCTATACACAGTGTGACATTTCATTTATTAAACAAATATTCAATAAACACTACTGTGCACCAGGCACTGTTATGGACACTAGAGTGAATAGCAGTGAATAAAAAAGCAAATGTCCCTGCTTTAGAGAGTTTATGTTACAGTGGGGAGTGATTAAAGTCAGATTATCATGCAAAATAATTGTGTCAGCTGACCATACTTTTAGAGTAAATAAATAATAAAGCGTAAAATGGGAGTGTTTGGAGATGCAGCACAGAGAAGGAGTTTCTTTTAAATAGTCAAGGAAGCTCTCACTTATCAGTTGATATTTGAGTAGTGACTTAAAAGAAGTAAATAAGGAAACCATCTGGAAGCAGAGCATTACAGACAGAGGAACAGCAAGTGCAAAGACCCTGAGGTAGAATGTGCTTGGCATGTTCAAAGGAAAGCAAACAGATGGATGTGGTGCTAATGGAGTAAGTACGGGGCATAGCAGGATGAAATGAGTTTAGGGAAGTAACAGATCACTGATCATGTAAGACCCTATAGACTATTGTGAGAATTTGGAGTTTTATTCAGAGTGAGAGGGAATGTATTAGAGGTTTTTGGACAGAAGAGTGATGTGATCAGTCATATTTTGAAGGATGACTCTAGCTGCTCTGTTGAGAATATACTATGAGGGAGCAAGTGTGGAAGCAGGGAGCCCAGTTAGGAGGGCAATTAAGACAAACTATTAAGAGATGTTCAGAACTCTAATACAATATGGCCGTTTGGCTGGTAAGGGAGCCTCCTGAGTGGCAGAGGTTTACAGACCAGAGTTATAGACTCATGCAGATGTTTTCCTGGAAAATAGTTACTCAATATGCAGTAATAGCAAAATAAATAAATAAGTAAACAAAAATAAATAAATAATTAAAATAAAAATTAAAAAATATACATTTATATCTTTTAAGCATTTGGGTTGCTTTCAGTTTTAGTCTGTAATGAGTAATACTGCTATGGACATTTGCATATTCATTTTTGTGTGGATATATGTTTTCCTTTCTCTTAGCAGATACCTAGGAGTGGACTTGATGGGTTGAATGGTGAGATTACTTTATTAGATACTACCATACTGTTTTATAAACTGGCTGGACCACTTTGCATTCCAACATGCAAGATAGGGCAGTCCTATTTGGTTTGTATCCACGCCAACCACTTAGAATTGTTGGTCTTATTAACATCAGCCATTATATTGTGTGTAGAGGGTATCTTTCTGGGATTGATTTAATTTACACTTCTCTGATGATCCATAATGTTGAGAATCTTTTCATGCACTTGTTTGCTATTTCTATATCATTTTTTCCTCAAATATTTGTTCAAATCTTTTGTCCAGTTTTAAAATTTGGTTGTCTTATTATTGAGGTATAAGAATTCGTTAAATATTCAGAGACAAGCCTGTTAATCAGATATGTTTCACAAAATTTTCTGCCAGCCTGTAGCTTGTCTTTTTATTTTCTTAACTTGTCTTTCAGTATTGAAAGTTTTTAATCTTGATGAAGTCCATTTTATTAATTTTTCTGTTATAATTTGTGCTTAATATGTTCTGTTTAAGATATCTATATTACATTCAATAATACAAAGTTTTTCTTCTATGTTTTTGGGTAAAAGATTAATAATACTAGGTCTTTTATATAAGTCTATGACCCATGTTTAGTTAACTTTTGTGTGTAATGTAAGGTAAGGGTTAAAGGTAATTGTTTCCGCACAGATATCCAGTTGTTTCAGCACCATTTGGTTACAAGGCTTCTTTTTCCATTGACTTTCTCTGGCCTCTTTGTCAAAAACGTTGTGTAGGTTGTGAATCTATTTTTTTGGACTCTACAGACTGTTCCATTGATCCATATACTGTCTATCACCATGCCAATACCACATTCTCTTGATTACTGTAGCTATATAGTAGGTCTTTCAGGATTTTGGTTGTGATTACTTTGAAAATTTGGGGAGAATTTTCATACATCAATTTGGGGAGAATTATCATTTTAATAATACCCATGCCTGGAATATCTCTTCATTTTTTAGGTCTTTTTGAGTTTTCTTTCGTAATACTTTGTAGTGTTCAGTGTACCGATCTTATACACCTCGTAATACATTTATTCCTGCATATTTTATATTATTGTAAATGAAGTTGTTTTTAAAAATTTTACATTTGGCTAGTTAGTTGCCTATATCTGGATATATAGACACACACACAAATCAGGGGTAGACAAATTATGGTCCACTAGCCAGCCACCTGCTTTTGTAAACGAAGTTTTATTGGAACACAGCTATGCTCATTTGTTTATATATTGTCTGTGGCTGTTTTAATGCTACCCAGGTAGAGTTGAGTTTTTGCAACAGAGACTGTGTGGCCTACAATTGGAATATTTACTATTGGGCCCTTTAAGAAAAAGTGTGCCAGCTCCTCATATCTAGAAACACTTGAATTTTTTTATATTGACCTTATACCCTGCAACCTTGCTAAGTTTGCTTATTATTTCTTACAGTTTTTTAAAAATGGTTTTCTTAGGGTTTTCTGCAAACATTGTAATGTCATCTGGAAACAATAGTTTTACTTCCTGTCCAACCTTGATGTGTTTATTTCCATATATTAATAGAAAAATTTTGAAGTGTTCTCTAATATTCTATTGTATAGGTATACATATTATATCATAATTAATGTAAACATATTTACATTATTAGAAAGTTATGGTGTTTTCAAACTTTCATTTATGAATAATTCTAAAGAATATTTTTGTTCATGCAATTTTTATTTTTTATTAATTATTTGCTAAGATATATTTTTGGGAACTTTGTTGAGTCCATGATCATAAGCATAGTGGTTAAAATCATTGAAACAAATTGTCAAGTTGCCATTAAAGACAACAAATTTCTCTCAAGAAGAATATGAGAGTGTTTTCCAGCATGGCCAATTTTAAAATTCATGTTATTTCTCTTTTTACATTATTCTGTTCCCTAAACAAAAATAATTTTAAGAATTATATATATTTTTAAATAGTTGCTCCCTCTTGTCTAATTTTTAGTTTTGGAAATTATAGTGGTTCAGATCACTGACTGTAGAATTAAATATGAGTATTAGTCCTAGCTCCAACAAAAATGTAATCTTGAGCAAATTACTAATTCTATTCTTAGCTTCCTAATTATAAAATGTGGATAAAAGAGTATCTACATTAGGGGTTTATTTTAAATATTAAATGGGACAATGTAATTAGAACATTCTGTATGGCCCGAGGCCCGGTACGTTCTGAATCACTATTTTCTCTTATTATGCAAGATTCCAATGCAGACCAGGATTCAAGAGACATATGATATTGAGGTGAGATTTTAGAGTTGGAAAAGGACTGAATCTGAGGTATGCCCTTTTTTCTTTAGTTTCACCTCAGTTTAAAACAAATTATTTAGGATTGATTTTATTTCAAATATATGCCAATGTACTAAAGTATAAAATGTGTTCCCAAATTTCAATCTGAGTCTATTTTGAGGAAGTTGTTGACTCTTATTTTTTATCTAGTCTTTCTTTATAATATACTCTTTCTTTTGATAAGAAATATCATTGTAATCTAGGATAATCCTTCCAATATACAACATGTAATTTTAAATATGAAGGTTGCATTTTAACATTAAATTTAGTAGTTTTGATAATTAAATAGATAATGGAGGCAACAAATATCTCTGGATAATAGCAGTTTCATGATGTTGAGAGCAAGTAACCTCTTAGAAACAATATTTACAAACAAATTAATTTTTTCATCTAACAATAGTTGTTAGAAATACATGTATTTTGTTTGTCTATTAAGTGTTTATGAGGAACCGCTATAACTGTATATTACACATATGAACTATAGAATTCAATAGAATATCTTCAAATGCCTGAGAATTTAGAGTATAATCTCACAATTATCTAATGTAGATTTAATCTAACATAATACATTGGTCCAAAGTATTTAATGTTTAATATAAATGTTAGGTAGATTAAGAGAACATAAATGATGCTTTAAAGGAGAGAGTGATCACTCTGGATGGTATACCCAATCTCCTAATGCTTCATGTAAGAGGTGGCAATTGAGAATTTAGGGTGACCTTGTAAAACATCTAGAAGAGGGAAGCAAATAATATCACACAAATAATATGGTGACACCTGCATGCAGAATTATCTGGTAATAGATCTCAAACATTTTAGCAATGGATACTAATTCAGGATAATCTTCAAAGAGATCTCAAAATAAAGTGACTGCAACAAATGCTTGTAGAGAAGGAAGGAAGACATGAATACTCAGAATGAGAAAGTTAAAATGATAGTAGCCTTGTGAAATTTAAATTTCAAAAAAGAATGCCTTGCCATTATGAAAGTCTGCTCTCAATTTCAAATTAAGAAACATGTCCAGATTTCAAATCTCTGCATACACAGAGGATGTCCAATTTTGTCTTTGCCTAGTTAAAGTGACCTGCCAAAATAGAAAGTCCATTTTAAAAGTTGTCCATTATCAACGAGTTTCACTTGTTATGTGATCCAGTTTTAAACCATGTTTATCTGAATTAAATCACTAGTGAGATAGCACTATAGGAAAGTAAAAAAATGTCACTCTGGAGAATATAGTATGTCTAGTTATATACTACTACATGAGAACTCAGTGATGATGTGGAAATACAGATTTCTCTCTTCATTAAGCCTCATTGAACTAGAGATTTTTTGGAGTTTCTTTTGTTGGATCCCTGCTTAGAATATTACAGTGCATTCATTTGCTTTTTAACAATTGACAACTTTTGTGGTTCTTTTTATATTATATTTATGAAGCATAGCAACTTGCACTTTGATTAGGAAAAGTAAGAGAGGTGTGTGTGTGTGTGTGCGCATATGTTTGTGTGTGTGTGTGCATGTATATTTAAAATATAAATCATATGAGACTTTAATATATGAGGTCTGACAATTAAGTTTGTGAACTTTCCACTGTGTGCTTACATTGGCAGCACTGTACAAGCAGCTTGGTAAGGTTTCATAACCTTGGTATATCAGGGTCTCACAGCTGTGTTTGTGTCAATGTGTGGTGGTGTCTTGCTGAGTGGCATTTATTATTGTTGTGTGTTTTTGTGTGCTGTCGTGAGAATGTCTGAGTTTGAATTAGAGCAATGAACAAACATTAAATTTCTTGTGAAATTTGGCAAGAGTGGAAGTGAAATCAGGGACATGTTAGTCCAAGTTGATGGGGATAATGCCATGAAGAAAACAGCAGTGTACAAATGGATTAAACATTTTTCTGAGGGGAAATGCGTCACTGGTGAAGAGAGGTCATGGTAGCCAGTAATCAGCAGAATTGACGAAACATTGCAAAAATTCATCAAATTGTGCACCAACATCATCAGCTGATTGTGAGAAGGATAGCAGACCAAGTAAACATCAATAGAGAAACAGTTAAGAAAATCTTAACTGAAAATTTTGGCATGAGAAAGGTGTGTGCAAAAATGGTCCCGAAGGAGCTCATCAATGAACAAAAGCAAGGGAGAGTCGAAGTTTGCCAAGACCTTTTGGCAAAGCAAGATGATGTTTTGGGCGATGTTATCACTGGTGATGAAACATGGGTGTACCAATCCGACCCTGAAACAAATCGTCAAAATGCACAATGGAAGTCAGCCAATTCTCCATGACCAAAATAGTTCCATGAGTCCAAATCAAGAGTCAAAACGATGTTGCTTAACTTTTTTGATATCAGAGGGATTATTCATTATGAAGTTGTACCAACTGGACAAACAGTTACCCAAGTTTACTATTTGGAAGTGCTGAAAAGTCTGCATGAAAAAGTTAGACCACCTGAACTTTTCACCAACTCTTCATGGCTCTTGCATCACGACAATGCACCAGCTCACACTGTACTGTCTGTGAGGAAGTTTTTAGCCAGTAAACAAATAACTGTATTGGAACACTCTCCGTATTTACCTGATCTGGCCCCCAATGACTTCTTTCTGTACCTGAAGATAAAGGAAATATTGAAAGGAAGACATTTTGATGACATTCAGGGCATCAAGAATAATATGATGACAGCTCTGATGGCCATTCAAGAAAAAGAGTTCCAGAATTGCTTTGAAGGGTGGACAAGGCATTGGCGTCAGTGCATAGCTTCCCAAGGGGAATACTTGGAAAGTGACCCTAGTGATATTCAGCAATGAAGTATGTAGCACTTTTTGTAGGAATAGTTTGCTAACTTAAGTGTCATACCTTGTATATTCTAAAATAGAAATTATATGTCAGGTTTCCTTAAAGCTATTAGTGTGTTATTTCTCCTAATTTACATGCCATAGCTGAGGAGGCAAAAGGAGAGAAAACTATTGTAATCTCTTCTTCTTTTTTTTCTTTTTGTAATACAATATTCTTAAATGTAACATTTACTTCAGAATATTACCAAGTAATATTTTTTTAATTGTCCAAACATAATTAAGTTTACCTAAGCAACATTTTCTTCAACCAATGGATTGTGTAACATACCTAGGGTGTGGCAGAAAAAAAAATCTATTGTTTTACACTTAGTAAATTAACAGACATTAATAACAGTGATCATATATCTATATTTAGTTAAAATCAACATTGTCTTTATCCACTTTTGATTTCCAAATGCTCCTGCTAAATTCCTATGCTGCTTTTTTATTTTAAAATATCCTTAAGAAAAAAATCTTACCTGATAAAGTACAAGGAGTACATAGGATTGTCATCTTTTTTTTTTCTTTTTAATAAATGAAATGCTGATTTCTTTATGTTTATTTTATGTTTTTGGTCAGCAAACTGGGAATTCAAATGATACCTTCTGAATTGTTATCTTTCGAATATAAACCAAAGTCCCAGCTCAAAGTCCAGTATCTCTAATTGAAACACAGATCTCTACATCAATTTTGGAAATCTATTAATTAATACGTTGGTTGTCTCACACACAACTGATTATCAATGGTGGATCAGGGATAGAATAAAAGCTGTCATTCAAAACAGGGAAAAATGGAACACACAGAAGCCACTGTGAAGGACTCCTGGGAATGAGCAAAGTTTCTTGATTAAATTCTGATTTTGCTTTTGGAGCATAACTTCCTGGTCAGTTTTTTTTTTTTTTTTTTTTTTGTATTTTCTGTATCTGCTCTTGGAGAGACTCTTCCTTTTCCTTTTCCAGCATCCTCCATAGACACATATGAAATGAGTGTTGGGCATATATGTTCCTTGTATGGCATTCAGCATTATCATCCTACCTCCTGCGTATAGAAGGTGGAGTAGATAAGGGTTGTTTCAAATCTTAAACAGTTATGTGTTCTTCTAATTCAAGATTATAACATCTTTGGTAGCAAAACTCTTAAAAACTTGGTAGCCTTCCTATTTTATTTCAGGCAATTCCATGTGTGAGTACCCATTGCCATAATTATTTTAGAAACTTCGTTCTTAGATCCTCTATATTTCATTGACATATTGGGGATTATCTGAGTTCGTCAGCCTTCAATAGCAAAGCCAGAGCAGTAGGCATTTTCCCTGAGTTGTATTGCTATTTGAAAAGATTTACTATAGTAGACCTCCTCCAAGACCTAGAGTTGTTGTCTTTAATAAGTAGCCCTGAGGTCAACTTGGGGTTGTCTCCATTCCAGCAACACAGGACACAGAACATGGAGAAACATACAATGGGCTTTAATATGCCACTCTGGAAAAGGTTTGTGTCCCTTTTGCCCACTTTCCTTTGGTAGAAATCAATTACATGGTAATGCATAATTTTGAAGGAATCAGGTAAATGAAATCTGGTTGTGTTTTCAGAAAGTAAAAAGAAAGGATTTGGTTAAGAGCAAGCTGATTACTCCACAGATAAGAATTGAACCTAATACCAGAAATACATGACAGTGCCAGTTTCAACACAATATTTTCAGGACCCATATTATCAAGGTATTTTTGTGTATTCTGTTTTGTTTTTTTAAGGATGCTCAGTTGAAGGAAATGAAATGTATATATTTTGACTTCCCTACTTTCTCAACACCAACCGCCAATTTAAGAGAGAGAGAGAGAGAGAGAGAGAGAGAGAGAGAGAGAGGAAAAATAGAAATGACTGAATTATGGACCTAAATACAGAAAGATTCCCAAAATAGATGAAAGTATTTACAGATCCTCTATGGAACACAGAAATCTACAAAAATGGAAGGCCTATCCATGAAGGGACTGCCTTATTTAGAGTAACGAAATCTGGAGGCATGATGTAACCCCACTGCTAAATCTTTCTCCACATGGAAGATCAGGAAACAAATTCAGGCCTGAAAGAAGAGACACACAAACTCCCAGTTTTTGCAGGAAGCAGGGGCAGAAATGGTAGGGTGGGAGATAAATATATATGACCATTGGTTTGGCAACCATTAACTCAGACAGCTGGGGAGAAACAATTAAATGCTAAATCACCACAACAATAACCTACAATATATGAGGTTGAACTATAAATCACACAGCTCTCTAACATATTCTGAAATGGGACTGCGGAGCAAAAATATGCCCCTAAACAGATGGAAGCACCAATTTGTTTAGAACCTGGTCTGAAATAACAAGTCTAAATGTAAACTGCTACCACTCAACTTATTCACCATGATTGCCCTTTAGCCACAATCTATCAGCAGCTACCTCTACTAGATAGGACTATCCCCTTGAAATATGAGTGATATTTTAACATGAACCATCCTGAAAGCTGTAGAACTATGGAAATATACCACAACAAAGATAATTAAGAATCATAACAGCAGAAGAATTATAACATCAAGCAAAAAATTTAAATACATCCATCTGTTTGATTTCAAAGAATTAAAACAAAGCAGTGTGGTTTCTTTGTGGACTAGAGTTTAAAGAAAACATGTAAAAGAATAATAGAGGTAAGGCAACAGAAAGAATAAAAGTGATCTGATGGTACAAGAAAAAAAACAACAACAAAAAAACAGTATGAGAAGCGGTAAAAATTCCATAGCCAAAAGGGAAAACAGACAGGGACATGGAGAATAAGCTTGAGATAGTGGAGATAAATGAAATGGAAAAAATAATGAAAATCATAACGTAAACAAGAGATTCATTGTGCTTGTGTGTGTGTGTGCTTGTGTGTTTACTTGGTATTTATGGAAACGAAGAAAAATTTTAAAAAATCAATAATGACATGAATATGTAAACTGAAAAGACACCCTGTGCATTAGGAAAAAAATCTTATACACAGAGGTATTGAGAGATATCTTGGTGAATACCCTGGACTTTAAAGATTAAATAAAGAAAGTTACCTGTAAATGAAAAATTGAGACTGGCTCAGATTTCTATAAGCAAAAAAAATTCCATTAGATAGAATACAAAATCTTTATGTAATCATGTTATGCTTTTTGGAAAGAAATGATGGTGAGTCCTGATTGCATTTGCACATGGAACCAAGGATTAAGAAACAAGGAAATTAACGTTATGAAATAGAAAGCAAATCTTTAAAACTCAAAAAATCAGAAATAATTGAACAAATGAAAATCCAGAGGGGAAAAAAAGAGAAAGTATAAATCTGCTGCTTTCCTCATCGTTCTTATCAAGGACTCAGTGGATAAAGATTTAACTATGGATAAACCCATAGGAAAATATTTTGAGATAGTTTAATTGAGATGAAGTTCCTTTTGAAAGAAAAGAGTATCAGTACAAGTTTTTTATCAATAAAGTAGTGTTTTAATCACATGGAGTGTCTCAGTAATCTGTCATTTTTCTACAACTCTATTAATTTTGAAAGATTTTATCCTTTTGTCATCTTTTTCCTAAGTTTATGCTTTTTACTTTTAAACATGTGATTCTTATGAAGATTGTCATATTAATATTGTACATTAAATAATAATTACAATTTTATTAAATTAAGTTTCTTGAATTTTCGTCTTGTAAAAGTGATTCTCTTGCTCGAGAGAAATTTTTAATTTTTACAATTTTACGTCACTTTCAATTTTAATAATATTGCTTAATTACATGTGGTAAACTTAGCAAAATATAAAACATTATAAACTAATATGATTCCTGTGAAAAAGATACATTTTATTTTTACACTTATGTTTTGGGATAATATAAATATATATCCTTGTTCTGAAGTAACCAGTACATTTTTTGTTATTATTTTGTATTTTCACTGATGCTTCAACTTTAAAAAATTACTTCCTATAAGTGCTAATGAGGGGTAAATTTTCAGACACTAATCAAGGACTTAACTATAAGACTGTTATTAAAATTAATGAGTGTCATTGTTAGAACATGGTAAATCTATATCATTAATGTCCTCTAATTGTTAATCATCATTAAGAAGTTAGAACATTGTTATCATTACTTTTTCTAAGTTTTATTTGAACATCATCATCTTGAAAGAAAATCAAGGAAAGGGTAAGCTCTTATATTTCTGAGCTGGGGATCTAGGATTAATTAAATGTGTCTGTACAAATGGAATATCCTCAGTATTTTATGACACTGGAAGCTGAAGCTAAAATTGAGAGATATGAGAGCTATTATGAGATTGGTGCAAAAGTAATTGCGGTTTAAAAGGTTAAAAACAATTGCATGAACCACAGTAACCACCACAAATTTTGCACCAACCTAATAGCTATTACAGGAAGCTACTTCCTTTTCTAACCTCTGTCCCTGGAGGTTTTATAAATTGTCTACAAGTTAGTGTCTCAAAGGACAGAAGTTATCTGCTATTTTAATCCATAGTCTTAAGCTGATTTCAAAAGGGTTTCAATGTATTATCATTCTAACCATTAAATTTTGAAATTTTCCTCAAATACATCCCAAACTCCTTGTATTAATAGTTACAAATTCTCAAATAAGTTGATGGCATCATTTTGTTGCCACCATTTACTTTATATTCTTTGTGGCTCAGTAAATTTATTTAGCTTTGTCCTTTATTTCTTTGGGTCATCATTTAGCACCTTATGAGGGAGAACGAAGTATCAAAAGTCTAACTAACAGGACTGTTTCCCCAAATGTAATTTCAAGTGAGCACAGCTATCAGTTTCAAAATACTATCTGTACAATGAATTATACAGTTGAAGTCATTTTTTTATCTCACTGGTAATAAAAAGTATTTTTACCTTGCACATTTCATCTGCAATGGTGTTGAGTGGCTTTTAACTCTAATTTGGAATAGCGTATCATATTCTGAGAGGCAGGAAAATATAACTTTAAGTCACAAAGAAGTACATTACATATTTCATTTCTCCATAAGTAAAGATGAATATTTTACTCAGATTAGAGAAGGAGAAAATGCATGGCATGCAGAAGGTATGTCCTCTCTATCCCTTTTCTGTCATTCACTGTTGTTGCTTGAAATGTTTCCTTAACGTGCTAATAGCAGCTCTGATTGAATTAAAGAGCAATGTGCATGATTCTTATCGTTACTAAATGAAAAAGACTTTTTTTCCTTTGAGGCAATAGAAAATGTGTAATGCCAAACAAACAAAATGCTTGTCACGTGCTTTGCAATCTACATAAAACAGATGATGGGGTATCTCTCTAACCGATGGCTGAGTAAATCACCTCATTTTCGTTGTTTTCACAATGTTGACCAACATGCTGCCTGGCTTCCTCCTTCTGATTTAAACACATGATTCAGAATGACTTTGGAGGGTTGTGATACTCATAGATTTATGGGGCACTTGTATGTGGGATTCTCATCACTGTACAGCAACCCTGTCGTTTTTGTGACAGAGCCTGTTTGACTTGTTTTGGATTTATGATGGAAATAATTCAGAACAGAGTAATAATTTTCTCTTGGCAATTACACTACCATTTGGTACTTTGTCCCTAAGGGAAAAATGAATGTGCTGGGATCTATCCATGAGTTTAGTAGCTCGGTGTAAGGAACAAATCAAGGTCAGAATACAAATGCGAACACGTGGTTGCTGAATTCTTGCTCTGGTTCTTCAGTTTAAGACACTCCACATTTCTGTGATGCTTCACAGTTTACAAAATACGCTTCCATTTCATGTCATTTAACCCTTACAATGACCCTGGGAGGTAAATACCACTTCTTCCATTTTGTAAAGAAAGAAACTGAGCCTGGAAATGTCATTATTCAGCAAATATTTTTAAGCATGTACAATATGAAGGCTTTATGATGCACATTGAGATACCCAGGTCAGTAAGACTTAGTCTCTGCTTTGGCTTTTAAACCATTTATTGTGAAGAATTTCAAATATACACAAAAATTGGCAGAACTGTGTAATGAAGCCCCTGCATCCATTGCTCTATATCAACAATTATGGACAAGTTATGGTCGGTCTTATTTCATCCATGTCCCCATCCAACCTTTCGTACTTTTTGGAAGTGAATTCCAGACATCGAATTATGTCCTCAAAATAATTTCCACTATGTATCTCTAAAAACGATGACATTATTAAACATTTTGACCTAAAATTAACATTTCCTCAATAATATAAAATATCCAGGAAGTGTTCAAATTTCTAGTTGTCTCATAAATGCCAACATTTAAAAGTTTTTTGATTTAGAATCCAAATGATGTTATTGCTCTGTGACTGATTAATATTATTATTTTTTTAAATCTCTTCCAAATTATTGATTTTCCCCTTCACCTTTTAAAAAAATTTCTTTCCAAATGATTTGGTGAAGAATGAGGTTGTTTATCCTACATGATTACCCACAGTTTGGATTTTGCTGGTTGCATCCTACTCTGCACTTTTATATGTTCCTCTGTTCTGTCTGTCATTTGTAAATTGGTAATCAACACTAGAGGCTTCAGCCATTACAAGTTTAAATTTTTAGCAAGTTTATTTCAGAGTCAACTCTAAACGAGTACATAAAATGAACATGATAAATGCTTGATTGTTCCCCTGGATTTTTCAGTTTCAAAAATAATGAGCCAATTTTCTAGCCTGTTCCATAGTAACCAATTATTTTTTTTATTCTGTTTTTATTTATAATTTTAACCTATGGATTTAAATGTATTTGATTAGTTTAAATACACTGCAGTTTTTATTCCTATTGATATTCAAAATATTCTAACTTTGGCCAGAAGCTTCAAATTGACTGCAGAGGTCAGATTAAATGGGATGCTTTCACTCTGCGCTTGTTAGATACCCTTTATCGCTTTTGGCAGCTCTTCTAACACCTTCTCAACTGAGTCTTCATTTTCTTCTGCATGGCTACATTACATTCTCAAAAGTGTGTGTTTCTTTTTTCAAAAATTCATCCACTTTTTGGCTGATATGTATCTCCCTTTTAATTTATTAACTTTTATGTTAGTCTAAAATGTAGAACTTAGCTATGCATTTAGAAAATTCCATAGGGAATTATAATGGCCACATATATTTGGTGATACCTCTGTGGATAAACTGGGGGTGGGATTGGCTTAGTTTTGAGATTTCTTGTGGAGATTTTTAATTGAAGTAGTCTATCCAGGCGCAAGAGTCTGCTCTACAGTTATGTCCTGGAAGCAATTTCCTTCATGATCCGTATACTGTTATTTGAGTCCTTCATCCTTCCCTTTTTATATAGGATCCCCAAATCACTTTCTATAGTCTTAATTCCTCCCTTTCCTATAAGACCTTGAGATAGAAAATATATTTTCTTTGAAGCATTTCCTCTTATTTAAAGATCATAATTTAATATGATTACCTCTGACTTCCTTTTTAAGACCGTGTCCTAGTACTCTATCTATTGTTCTCACAATGTTAACAATATTTCTGAAAGAAAAGTTGCTGTAATTAATGTTCGTGGTAGGTATATGGCTGCTAAGTGGAATCAGTGTCTCCAGGCCAGAGTCTGGGCTGAGGGTGTTCCTTGAATTCTAGAGATTAGACTAGGTACTGAAGGAATACAGGGGATGAGGGTGCAGTGGTGAAGAAAGTGTTTTTGGCAGAAATGGCCCCAAATGACCAAAATCTAAAAACTGTCTACAATGAGTACACTAAGCCCCTCATTTCACAGTGACAGCCATGGACCAAAATACTTCATCTTCCCCCATATGTTCTATTACTATATCACGTTTCCCTCATAAAGTCTCCATAGATTCCTCCCACTAGATATCGCCTTATTCCTCTCCTCAGTTTTTTCTCTTTTACTAGAAGATGGGAGAAAGAATGCAAAATTACTTGTCAGGCTGTTTTGGAATAGTGGTAAGAATATCATGGTCTCAGTGCAGGAAGACTGGTCAATTCCCAGCACCACCCTAATTTGCTGTGTGACCCTGGAGAAGTTAGGGAAGTGTTTTGAGCCTCCGTTTTGGTCTGTAAAATGGAGACAGTAATGTTGCTAACTTCAGAAGATTGTCATAAGAATTTAATAGCATACTGCATGTGTCGGACTTGTCCTAGGGACCGGCACACAAGGAGTGCCAAATCAGTGTCTGCCTCCACGGTAACTTCCTGTTTTCCTTTGTCTGGGGCCAGGTGCTGATAGATGAAGCCTGAAAACATGAATTCAGATTTGTCAAGGACCACAATATGTTATGACTTTTAGCATGCTAGTTCCAGTTTGGGTATTCCATCCAAAGAAAATCATTCAGAATATGTAAAAGCATTGTACACAAAAATGTCCCTAGCTCTGTTACTTATTATGTGAAATAGGCATATACCCAACATGCTCAACAATAGTGAACTACGCTTCTCTTCCCAACAGAATACTGTTAGAATGAATTCAAAGGTAATTATGAGGAATTCCTAGTAACATGGGGCAATTTTATAAGTTAAATATAAAAACTTATGTACAGTGTAATAAAATCTATGTTAAAAGCAAAATTTTGACATAAACGTTAGATAAGAGGAGATACACCCAGTGCTTTGTAAGTGGTTTGGTTTGTGTGATGTTTTTCTCTTTTCTGGTTTCCTATTATTTAGACATCTCTCTACAAAAGCAGCTATATAGGGTGCTAGAAGCTCCACTGATCTATGGACCTTTAGATTAATGATCTGATATCTTGATGTCAGTAAACTCAAACTCTGCAAAATCCTGCTGGAATTTTTTATTCTTTTTACTCCCATGTGACTCTGTAGAGCACTGGAAAATTTCACTGCCCAGTAAGCAAAATTCCATACCAACTTCAAGCATTGTATTTTCCATGGAAATCATAAGCTATGTGGATAATTTTCCTGGTAGCCCTTCATGCTATTTTCTGTGTTTCAGTGCTGGAATAACTCTGCTAATTCAGCCTAAGTGGAATATATAACTTCCTGTACATGAAGTACATAAAAATGTGTTGTTTAAATGATTTCTCAGTGATGTTCCCCATATTATCTGATGCTGTTTATTAACAATGGAGCAACATTAGATAATGCATACATGAGCTTTTGGAATTTTTTTTGAAACTTGCATAAGAAACTTTTTGAAACAAATCTCATTCATAGCCTCTTTAAAAAAAAATCACGATGTTTGTTTTTATGTCATCAGTTTTATTCACTAGGCATATAGTTTTCGAGAGAGAGAGAGAGAGAGAGAGAGAGAGAGAGAGAGAGAGAGACAGAGAGACAGAGAGACAGAGAGACAGAGAGACACCAACTAGGAAATCATGTTTCACTTCATTCTCAATTTGGAAGACCATATTTAAGTATGCTCTCTACTGAAGCCAGAGTTACCCTTTTAGAGCATAAATCAGATCATGTCATTTCCCAGCTCAAAAACTTGTGGTGGCTTTCTATCACTCTTAAAAATAAAATCTGAAGCCCTTATTATTTGAGGTCTTTCATGATTTAGCACCACCAACCTTTGCAGCTACATACCCTACTCTTCTTTCTTGGCTCACTCCATTCCAGCCACAAAAGCGTCTTTTCCAACATCCCAAATTTGTTCTTGTCTCAGGACCTTTGAACTCTTGTTTCCTGTCAGTCAGAATGCCCCTCCCCCAAGAGTCACTAAGTCTATTCTCTCACTTCATGCAGGCGTGTTCACTGAGGCCCTTTCGAAGCACCCTATTTAAATATTTCCCCCACTATTCACCTTTCCCCAATATTACTTACTTTCCCTTCATAGCACCTGGGATTACATTATATATTTATTTGTGTATTAGGTTTAATGTGATGAGTGCTATGACAGTGACATGTAAACAGATGTAAAAAGTAGGGAGAACGACAGTATTTAACCCTAGTTCAAAGTGGTATTTGGGGAGGCAGCCGCATATGGTAGAACCAGTGGGAGCTTTCTTGTCAGTCTTGGATTTGAATTCTAGTTCTGTCACATATCAGCCAACTGGGCTTGGCAAGGTACTTATCTTCTGTAAATTTTAGCTTCTGTATCTAAAAAAATAGGGGTGGGGGCATAATAGTACTGATTTTGAGGCTTCTAAACTGAAACAAACTTAGAGCATCTTTCTAGAACACCATAGCTTCTAGTATACAGTAAGTCATCAATATACAATAGCTTAAAATAATGAAGTTGATAGTTTTCTAAAAAAAAAAAAAAAAAAAAAAAATTAGTTAACTTTGGCCATTAAACTAATGACTTTTCCTTTTGGTCAAATAGCTAACATCTATTAACTCTTCCAACTAGTGGCCAAACATTGATCTGCTTCTTAACATTACTGAGTGATCCTCTGTATTTAAATGGTGGCTGATTTTCTGGGAAATTGTGTTTAGAAATAAAGAAGCAAGTATGCGTGGGGAGGGAAGAGTGGTTGCGGTGGTGGTAGTGGGACTATATAAGTAGAAAAACAAAAAATCTGAACGTTTTACTGTTAATTATTAAATGTTTACAGGAAAAGACACCCCAGAGATCATGCAGTTCACTCCCGTCAATTTACTGCCTAGGAAAAAGAGATTTCCAAGCCCTCCATCAATTTATTTAAATGCTGGTATGAAATAATACTGTTGATTTTTAGGAGAGTAGAAAAATAATTTGCTAATCAGAGAGAAAAAATCAGAGATGTTTACATAATGCCTCTATTTTCTCACTGGCTATGAAGCTATTTTATTTTGGTATCGATTAGCTTATTCAAAGCTATTGGCTAGAGAGCAGCGGCCTTCTTATCTTCTATCATGTGTATCGTTAATACAAGAGATAAGCAAAAATACTGTAAATATCACTCTAATAGAATTTTTGCTTCCTGTTGGGACCTTGTAACTTTAGAGAATTATGGTTATGTTTAAGTTTTCATATACTTGTAAAGTGCTCCTGTTTTAAGAACGATTACATTATTGCCATAATTTAATTTAGTTAAAGGAACATTTATTGAGTACCTAGTTTGTGCTTGATACTGCATTAGGCTATGGGGATAAAAACATAGGTAAAGCATGCTTCATTTCCTTAAAGATCTAAGGCCAGTAAGTGAGAAAGATAATATAATGAAATTATTATATAATTAATATCATAATTATTATGAATAGAGGTGTTATGTGAGCCCAGAAAATAGATGCCTAAGTTAGTTTTGGGAGATGGCTTCTGGGAGAGAAGGAGCTGGAGAAAGGCGGGGCTATGAGAACTCTTTTTTTGTACAACTTTTTATGTTCCTAATTATATGAGGCTCCAAATAAGTAACTTCCTTTTCATTTCTGCAGATGGAGGTTCTTCAATGCTTGAATCATGTCTTTATTTTCTCTAGGAATTGACCCAATGGACTGTTGGTTGATAGAGATACATCCCCCATGTATTTCCCTTTTCCCTCTGGCATTCCAAAGGCTAGTGGAATTTCCAATCTCTGCCATAGGATCTTCCCAGGAAGAACACATTAAAGTCTTTTAATAATGAGTAATGAAGAAAAATGATAAAATAGTAAACTTTTTAATTAAGCATTTCAGCAATTGCTTCAAAAATCTGTGCCATAGGGACAGTTATAGTGTCTCCTACTATATTGTGAAACATATAGTAGGATATTTATTGGTTTTAAATGAATATTCAATTAATGAAGACTGGAGTATGATGCTCTGAAGAGTCTGAGGACTGTGCTTTCTATTTTTCTCCCCTAAGTTTCAAGCACCCAATAGCTTTTAAAGAAAACTCACAATAAAATAGGTTATTTGTATATGAGCCACCCATCTCAATAGATATGAGTTTACATTCAACGGGATTCAGAAAGGTTTTAGAAAGTAGTTTTGATCTTATGTGAAAACAAAGCCAGTTCAGATCAGTGCATTGCAACATCAACTATAATACAGTCTGGTTTTAATTTCCTTCTTATAAAAAAATAATCTCTTGTAGATAGATATATTTCACTGCAAGCTCCTAAGAATTAAAGAAGGAGGAGGTGACAGTTTGTGTGTGTTTAGGGGGTGGTAGGGGTGAGAAGAGGAGCTGTATAGCTGCATATGGGCAACCTTTTATTTATTTCTTTAACTTTTCTCATTTGTCTCTCGTTCCCATTGTCTTTCCTTTAATTCCTAAATCATTTCTCATGTCAACCCTCACCCCAACAGTAGAGAAGATCGATACTATCTGTAACCTTTTCCTAAAATAATAAAATCCATTTAGTTATACATGAAATACTCTTTAAATTTGCTAATTTCCTTCCATTTTGTTAGCATCATTTTTTTGTGATGTTGCAAAATTAGGGAAACTTCATTTCAGTGTCAGGAACCTACATGTGCTCCCATAGTGGGCTGATTACTTTGAGCTAACATAGTATTCCATTCACCGGACTCCACACACTTCCCTTATATTGATTGCATTATCAGTAGTACGTAGTAATCGCAGGTGTCATTATCGACCAATTACACAAAAACATATCTAAACTAGGTAACTTATTCACCGAGATTATCTCTTACAAGTCTTAATTTTGTAACAAAGCTGATCATCCTCCTGTTCAACTGAGTGTAGCTGCATATTTTGATCCAGTAAGCTAACTAAACGCAAGTATATTGAATTATGTAGTAGGTAATTACTTACATATGTTTGTAACAACACAAAATAAGGGCAATTTGAGTATACTCTGTTTCCTATTCTATCTGAGGACTGCATCAGAGAAAATAGACCCAAACATTTATTAGGATCAAACACAATAGAAATGTATTTCCAGGTCACATAACGGAACTGAGTTTGAAACCTGGTATTTGGGTATGTGGACCCAGGTGGGTTTCTCGCATATTCACTGTAAGAGTTCCAAGATCACTCTGGAAGATTTATTTCAGGGAAGAAGAACACAGAAGAGCTAGTGAGAGATGTCTGTGGGCTAATCCTGGTCATGAGGAATATTCATATTCTATTGGCTAGTTGATAGTCACATGACCACACCTAACTACCAAGGAAATGCAAATTATAGTCTATACTAGAAAGTAAAGGAGAGCATGGATTTTAGTGAGCAGTTAGCAATTTTTGCCATAAGGACTCAAAACAAAACTTATTCCATACCTCTATAAATGAATACTTCTACTTACTTGCCTTATCATGACTTAGAACTTCTTTACTTTTATTTTCTTTACACTATGTTCAATGTCTTATAAAATCTAGATTCAAGTCCTGACTCTCAGACTTGTATATACTAAACAATTAAAGAGTGGGGAGTATAAAAAATTACAAAGTATTTTTTCTTTTTTTAAACAAATTATATTATGCCCATGTTTTGTAATATTTTCTCAGCAGGTCAAATTGTAAATAAGTAGGTTAGAATAAAAGGACTTTGGAGCTACAACAAAATGTCTCTTAGTTCAAGCCTCTTTTTCCACAGATAAGGAATGTGAGGTTTGGAGAGATTAATTTATTTGTCTAATTGTATAGGGAACATTAATGGTTTCAGGTTCTTCTCCACTTCAGGCTCTTTCTCAAATCCAACTCTTTTCCCATTACATTAGTTGTCATCTTTTTTATTTGTAGATGGATCACCCACAAAGCGTAAGTCATTGAATAATATCCATCAGTTTACAGAAAGGAAGTAAAACACAAAAATTATAACTGACATAAGGCTAGTATGTTTAAATCTGTGAGAAAATAGACCCAGACAATGTTTCAGATTTTTCAAACTTATTTGAAGCTCCGTGATAAGTTAGATACTTATTAAAGATTTTTTTAATACAGTATTTTTCTGATTTCTTTAACAAAAGAACAATGAATTCGAGACAAATCTTCAACTCTAAAATTATATAAATCATGGTATGTGGGTTATATAGTTTTAGAGGAGGCAAGTTCATCATCACTATGTTAATTAATATTTAGAATTAAAAGTTTAGTTAAAACAAATAACAAAATCTGAAATATTGGAAGCTACGTTTCTTTTAAGGAAAAAACCAAATTATTATTTTTATTTAAAATATGATATTGCTTTTTCAGTAGGTGAGAAACCCGTAAAAGCGAAATTTAACTATTATTGAGATGCTGCACGAGTGGAAAAGATAAAGTTCCCGATTTAATTGTTGTTACCATAGTCTTTTTCTCAAGGATGTATAAAATGGAAAGTGTGCAAGAAAAGTGGCAAAAATCTAGATGTGCTCCAAATCACACAAACTTTAGGAAAATTTGAAATTATGGGTAAATTTGGAGTTATTCTCACCATTCTTATCTACATCAGACATTAACTGTGGTTAATATCGTGTTTCCCCAAAAATAAGACCTACCATGAAAATAAGCCCCAGTTAAGATCATCATCCAGACGGAGCATTTAGTACATTATGACGATGTTCTAGAAGAAGATGACATGACTGTATTTGAATAAATGTAGATTGTTGTACATGAAAAAATAAGACATTCCCTGAAAATACGCTCTAATGTATCTTTTGGAGCAAAAATTAATATAAGACCCGGTCTTATTTTCAGGGAAATACAGTATAACACGCGGTCTGATTTTCGGGCAAATACAGTATTATACCATGAGTGAACAAAAATCATATATATAAATTCAAGGAAAACTGACAGACAGTCTTCAGAATTGGTTTTTATTATGAACATGATAAATACAGTTGCAAGTTAATATGTATCTGTAGAATAATTTTTGCCTCTCATATTGAATAAAGATTAAAGAATCTGGCAAACTTATTTTTAATGAAGATGAAAAAAAGTCCTTGCTCCTTTCCTGCCCACCTTCTACCAAGCACAAATAAAAAGGTCCACTAATTTTGTGATGTTACAATAGAACAGAGTGTGAAATGTAGACAAAGGAGATAACTGGGCATTGGTTGCTTTCATATTTACCTGTTCCCTGTGTTAAAAGTCTGCATTCAGTTGATTCTTAATGTTAAAAAAAAAAATCCATCAAAATATATAATACTATATATATATATATATATATCTGGGACATCAAGGCTAAGACCATCTTTTAATGTACTGTGAATTGTCATTTATGTTGCTTTGATTTGCAAGGATCTCATATGCAATCTTCTGTAGAGTAGAGATATACATCTGTTTTTGGCTGCTTTTTTGAATATACGCTCTTTGAAAACAGGCAACAAGTGTTCAGATAATTTTAAAAAGCTACAGTTTCATATTTTCCAAAGAATCCAAAGACATTGGTCCCCAAGGTAACACGACATTTATTTTAAAAGGAAAATAGAAAATGGAAAGAGTCTATTCTTTTGACATTTTTGTAATTTGGACTCTATTAAAATATAACTCTGGTTTTCATAAGCATTGTGGAAAGCACTTTTAAAATAAACAGGTTTGAAAATGCTTATATTTTAAGGTAACAGATACAGTAAAAAATAAAAGTTGCTACTTTGATCGTCATTTTAAAAGCAATATATATTGAATATTATTACACATAGCTACATGAAAAGTAAAGAGAATGCCTTGAAAAACTGAAATTTTATTCAAGTAATTAAATTATTTTCACTTATTTGTGACCTCTGAAGAGTCTCTGTTAAGTAAATACTTAGAATTGGTTTTATTCAAATTTCACATTCTTTCCTTTTTCAAAAACATGCATGCTAAGATTTTTGTGTTCATGTAAATTTTTAACTCTCCAACTCTGAATATATTAAGGGACACTGGCATCCTAAGTAGGACTAATACATTTAAAAAGTGAATAACTATTTTTACAGTACTGAGTATGATTTCTTTATATCGTGATGAATCTTGCTTTCTGCCTTTTATTTGTGTAAGTAAATTTGTGTAAGTAAAACTCTTCATTTTTCCATCATCATGGATCTTTTCTGCATGTAATTAACATTAACTTTTTTGACTGTGCAGAGCTGGCTATTTGCCTCAGAACATTCCACTGGAGATTATCAGATACCTGTCTGAGGAGAAGGATTTTCTTCCTTGGCACGCTGCCAGCCGAGCTCTTTATCCTCTAGATAAACTACTGGACCGCATGGAGAAATACAATGTCTTCAATGTAAAAAGATGTATTTTCTTCTTTCCTATTTTCAGAAGATAAATTATTTTCTCATTATCTGTTATATTCAACTGGTTCTGAGTTATTTTAGTTTCTTCTAATTCATATTATCATTTTTTTGTCCTGGTTTTCTATGTAACACTGATGAGAGTTACTTGAAG
Organism: Rhinolophus sinicus; assembly: GCF_057876585.1. Lineage (NCBI taxonomy): Eukaryota > Metazoa > Chordata > Mammalia > Chiroptera > Rhinolophidae > Rhinolophus > Rhinolophus sinicus. The sequence goes on from NC_142501.1 coordinate 70,095,083, forward strand.
AAGAAATTTAAGACAAGCTACTTTTTGTTCTGGCCTAAAAGTGTCAATTAAGCTTAAATGCCTCAGAATTTAAGAACAAATACACATGGCACAATCTTAAAGTTCAAACTTACTTTCCAAGAGTTAAAGGGCTCCATGTGCACAAAAGACTTAACCCGGGTGGGAAGATCACGAAGATCTTAACAGAATATAGACAGTTTCAGTAAAGATTCTTAGTCATTATTTCTATCCAAAAGAGCATAGTGAATTCAATTCACTTCCTTAATTAACACGGATAAGATCACCATTGAGGCAAAAGCCCATTCATAATTGGGTCCGAGGGGACACAAAAAAGCAAACAACAGATAATCCAAATAGACATGAAGACATGACAAACATTCCAAAATATTACCTGACTAGATTTCCTAAACTCAAAGCCTGGTAAACCAAAATTGCACTGCTGTCTCCACCTAATCTAATGTAATAATCATTTTGAGTAAGATTAGAATTAAGTATGGCTAATGAGATTTTGATTCCTCAATTTCTTATCACCAGTGAGGCTTTGCATCAGAATGTATCTCTGTGCCTTCTATCACCTTTGAGCCCTATTTGCTTTCATTTAGTTATTTTAAGAGTTTGCCCTATGGCTTATAAAATTATCCTATTTCTTATGGCATGCTGGCTCTGCTAATTAGCCTACACATTTGGAATTACCATGACCAGATCTAATAAAAATCGGGCCATCTAAATTGTCTGATGGACATCACAGTTGCTTCATTTTATCTTATTCTGAGCTTACATGAAACCACCTCTGTTTCAGTTCTTTTTTTTTAATGGGAATAATCCTGGCTTGAGTGTTTATTGTTGTTAGTTTTGCGTAGGCCCTTACAACAGACATGCAAAGAAGTGTGTCATTACTGTTGTGGCATAATTTGCATATGCTGAAGAAAGACTTATGACACACCCCGCTTCTCTGAACAGAGAAATGCTGCGATGTTAAACTTTTGTAAAAGTAAAATACATTTTGTATATATTTGAACGTTAGTAGATCATGTCAGACACCTCAATTTCAGTAAAAGTTAAGAATTGCTTTTCCTGTAATTTCAGTGCTTTCATTCCTTTGACAAAATTCAGGACCAGATTAAAGTGAGGAGAGCATATTTTACCTTGCCACTGATATTTCAATGTATCATTAGCTGAATGGGTTATTGACTTTGAAATAACGTATCATTTAACTGAAGAGTGTTCTGTGAGTGTCAGGTTCAACAATGCTAGGCTATTGACTGGGCCAACATAATAGTTTTATGTTGAATATGCTCTACTGACACAAATGTATAAATACTAGGTGCTCATTTTCATAAACTATATCTACATACATTTGTATATATGTATACAGGAGTGTTATCTATATTCCTGTTTCCTTGTTTTGCTACAAAAATTGTCATCTAAAATATTTTATAGTGTATATTACTTCATCATTCAATAAGAAGAGTAGATTTTCACCATTGCAGTTGTGTTTTATCCTATTTTCTATATTTGAAATAATAAGTTGAATAAAATTATAATAGATCATCACCAGGTTCATGATTTTGCCTATATTTTCAAGCAGGTACATTTAGAAACATATTTTAATTTTATTATATAATTTTAATTGTCAGCATGGAGAGATTTGCAACTGACATTATCTTTATTTGCTGTACCCCCTATTTAGGAATATATTTTAAAGCAAGTTGCGACAACGTACATCAAGCTTGGATGGCCAAAAAACAATTTTAATGGATCCCTTGTTCAAGCATCCTACCAACATGAGTACTGTTTTATTTTCTGACTTGCTTCCTTCCCCCCAGAGCTGTATAATAATATACTACAAATACCATTGTGACTTGAGCAGCATGAGATGATCCACCTTTCATTCTGCATCTTTCATTTCCTTTTCCTGGGAGAACTGCTGATGGGTAGTATAGTTTCCACCACCTGATTCTGGGAACAAAGGCATTTCCTTGTCATGTTTTAACTTAAGATCTGCCTTTATTGGTAAAGTTGAGATCTGAACGCATGCCCCTCACTGTAGTACTGTTTCCAGAGCAGACTTTCAGTATAATTATTATAACTTCTAACTCTGGCTAATTGTCTCTTCTTACTGGGCAAAATAGGACTTCTGTATCTGAAAACTATGTTGGTGCTAATTATTTATTTATCTACTGTAATGTAAGGTAATGAGTTACCCTTTCTCTCCAGATATTGATACTGCTTTTTATTTTATTATTTTTTTAATTTTTTCCCCCTTTTGATGATACATAAGAGAACTACGTAGAGAAGTTATAATGCTGGCATGCAGTTTTGGCAACAAGCACTGTCACCAACAGGCATCCACACTTATTTCAGATTGGATTTCCAGCAACAGGAACAGGTAAATAGAACCAAATCCTGGATTTCTGATGTGATATAATACTGCTTTCAGATTCCCAGTGGATGCTTTCTGTTTATCACCTGGAGAAAAACCAGACAAGGAAAAAAACACTGCAAAACTTTGTTTTAGGTTCATAGCTTACTGGGCAATAGCATGAAAGTTACAATATACGTATCTGGAATGTTTTATTGAATTTTAAAATAACTTTGTACATCTAGGCCCTTATTCTTTATGTATAAGGTGTCAATTTATTTCAAATTTTGGTAGCTTTGCTTTTGTGTGAGAACAAAATAATTAAATGTAGACCAAACTCTAAGGTTCTTCATAAAGGTCATGGTATTTATTCATAAAACAACTGTAAGCATATGATATAAATGAAGTAGCGTGATAAGTGTTCATATTAAAAACTAAAACCAAAAAGGTTATAAAAAAGATCTTTACCTTTTCAGTGACCCTTGACAGAGACCTTAAACTTGTATTTCCTCTTGGAATTTCATAGTACAATATTTTCAGATATAATGTGGGGTTAAATTATTTAATGAAATTACTTTTGTTTAAAAAATATGATACTAAATGTCACTTATTAATGTTAATGAAGAGAATGTTAAACATAAATACATCAAACATCAATAAGATCTTTACTGCAGTTTTTTAAACCTTCTAAGGTGTCTTTATATTTCCAAGGGCCATTATGTTCCATTGCTTTTTGTACTTTGGGCAATTTATAATCACCCCTCTGCAATCTTCAGCTCCGGTGTTAAGGCGAGTCTGATTAGAAGGGTGAGGAGCTAGGGGCGATTTGCTCAGATGATTCTATTTTACGTGCCACAATGGGCTTGTCCCTGATATGACTGATGGCTGGCTGGGATGATCCCATGGACAGTGGTGAAAGGGATTTGTTCTAGATGAACATAGGGAACCACGGAGAGTGTAACTTACTTATGGAGCAAATTGGTATTGGTTTTGTCGAGAATGATTTAGGTTCAAATGTATCTGACTCCAGAAAAAGGTAGCTATTCTGCTTTAAAAACGTTTGAGGGAAATCTTTCACCGCATTACTTAGTAATTTGTCATAATATATTACCTTCTCTAGCATTTTCCTGTTTGCCCTTTAAGTTAAATTAATCATTTCTGGTCTTATACTGAGCTACGAAGGAAAATATTTTATCACTATCATCTTTCAGTCGATCGATTATATACTTGAAGACAGTGATTAAATCTGTCATCCGTCTTCTCTTGAACTAAAGCATCCTCATTATTTAAACTTTTGCTAGTGGTTATCCTTTTTGCTAAGTCATCTGAAAACTTGAACTTAAAAATGTTATAAAAACTTTTTCCTATTTTTTAATATCTGTTTTAAGTCTACCACGTATATTTAAGGTGTGAAAACATAAACATGTATCCCAAATCAATACAACCAAAATTTTATTAAGATACATAATCATATATACATATAAGAAAAAAGGTGAAATATATTATATTACATATATATATGTAGTAGTTTCTACTTCCCTGATAGTTTCTTTTAACCCCTTAATGAATTTACTCATGTTATTGTATCGTTTTACTATTTATTAAAATTTGAGTTATATACCATTTCATTGCCATAATTTCTCTAGAGAGTCTTCAAGCCTCATATCACTCCCTGTGTTTAAAAATATAGCTATTGGGAAATGCTATTTTTAAAATAATTCACTTATTTAACAAAATTTTGTTGAGCAATTCTCAATACCAGTTTGTAGCCAGGAAGTAAAATGTAGAGGCAGAGCTCCAAATTAATAGAAGATACAGAGCTATAAACAAATAGTTGTACTTTGAAGCAAGAACGAAGGGAATGATGGGTAGGAATCGCATTCTGCCTCAAGAAGGATAAGTGGGACTATTAGACGGACAGGACCTGACTGAAGGCAGGTGTATCTAAATATGTAAAGTGGGTGGGTGGGGATTTCAGGCTGAAGGAAGGCACATGGATTGATGTTTAGTTTAATGAGTAATAATTTTTTCACTTGTGTTTTTGAACAATCCATCACTTCCATAATTCCCTTATAAATGATAGCTCATTTATAAGGTGTCAGTTCATTTTGTTGTTGATAATTCTGCCATTTGTTCGTGGTAAACAATGAAATTTAGGCCTGATACTTGAAGTTTCTTTGGTTCTTTCTTTCATCATTTTTATATTCTTCTGCTTTGCTTTCTTTGTAACGGGGCAAGGAAACATGCTAAGTGCAACTAACTCTGTGTTTACAAAGATTTGTTCAACCAACCATGTGACACGCACAGCATACACAAGTGACCTCCTGCAGTGGGGGGTACATGAGACTCAATGAGCTAGCTATGTGTGCGAAGATCAGAGGCTTAATCTGTAATTTTTGGATGACAGTTTAATGATAAAACAATAATGCAATCCTGTAGTTGGTACTGAGTTTAACTTTCTTAAATTGAGTCAAGGAAGGGAAGGACAAGGTTTCTTTTTAAATGTGCCTGAAGCAACAGACCAGTCAGCATTGTTTGTTTGTTTTTGTTTAACTGGAACCTTAAAATTATCTAATCAAACCTCCAAAGGTAATCAAAGCTCCAGTGACATTGGGTTCAGAAAAATGGAATGGATGTGCAAGTTGATGCAGAGCAGGGTAATGGAACCAAACAGTGTGATGAAAAGCTAGAGGTGATAGCAGCAGAGAGAAAAGTTTAGGAATTACAGTGGATGATAAATTGAAGGAGTGGACATTCTGATCCCTGTTAAAATATTCAAATGCTGCAGTGTGTAGAATTATAATGGTGATGTCATGCAGAAAAACAGATTGAGCTACATTCAGGTCTTGGTAGGCTGTGATTTGGGGACTAAGTTCAGCAGATACAACGTTTCAGAAAAGAGACAAATTACTAAGCATTTGGTAGAGAATAATACAAATTATAAAAATATCTTGAAAATATGAGCTACACGAGCTGGTTGTGAGACCTGAAAATTTTAGTCTTAAAAAAATATGTACAAAAGATGCTAGTCTTGTATATATAAAAAAGCATAATAAAGGGGACAGATACTGGCTTCTTTTACTGGTTGGTGCAAATGAACAAGAAATAATTGGCCTAAGCTTCACTGAGTGTAATATAGGGAATATATCATTACTGCAGGTGAATTATTGTTGGAAAATCTCTATATTAAAACACAGTTTTGAGATTGTACAGTTAACTATACAGAGATCACAATATGGCAATATGAAGTTTTCTTTGAATAAGAGAATGTAACCTGCAATTAAATATGTGTCTACAGCAACACAGCCTCATAATTTTGTGATAATGTATTCATTTTCAAATAATGCTAAAAGGTACAATTTAAAGCTTTAAGCCAATACAGAGTAAAGATTTAAAGTATTTAGTTTTAAAAGTCATTCAATAGATAGTGATATCCATTCCCTAACATATAAAATAATAACTGGTATCATCACTGCGTAAACAAAACCCTGAAACAAAAGAGTACCTTGTACATTGTGGGAAATAAAAAATGTTTATTGAGTTGAAATGGATTAGAAATTCATTTTAAAACTGGAAAAATTAAGCCCATTTGATAATAAAAGTTATAACTAGAGGAACACCTACGGAGCTTTGCAGCACACATAATATATAAGCTTCACTACTCATACAATTAATTATAATGATATTAATGTATTGTCTTCAATAATGATCATCATAATGAAAACTATATTTACTTTATTGAGTAGTTACCACATTTCAGACATTGGGCTACAGTGCTTTTTGTGCATGGTCTCATCATTTTTATTTTCATTTTTATAGATGACAAATCCAAGTCACAGAGGTTGTGTAACGCCGACCTTATGTAACAACAGGTGGTGGGTCTGGGCTCCTACCCTCAGCCTGCCTGCCTTCTGACCCTGCCACAGGTGATTCTGTGGTGCAATAGCAAATTACCACATATCAGTAATACATATCCAAAGATGATAAAAAAAATAATTAAAAAAAAAAGACACTCAACAGAACTCAAGTACTCTGCAGTGAGTTTAAGCAATAGTTGTATGCAGGTTGTCCTACCTGGCTTAAGCCTTGGTTCTCAAATCTGTACGTGCATAAAAATCACTGGGGTGATTTGTTAAAACAGTTTGCTAGGCCCTCCCCCAGAGTTCTCATTCAGTACCGTGTTTCCCTGAAAATAAGACCTAGGCAGACCATGAGCTCTAATGTGTCTTTTAGAGCAAAAATTAATATAAAACCCGGTATTATATTATATTAATTTATTATATTATATTAATTTATTATATTATATTAATTATATATTATAGTATAGTATAGTATATACCTGGTCTTATATCATATTAAAATAAGACTGGGTCTTACAGTAATTTTTGCTCCAAAAGATGCATTAGAGCTGTTGATCCTGCTAGGTCTTATTTTTGGGGAACCATGGTAGGTGAAATAGGGCCTAACAATTTGTATTTATAACAACTTCCCAGGACATGCTGGTGCTGCTGGCCCAGGGAACACACTTTGAGAACCTCTAGTGTGGGGAAATGTTATTGTCTTCAGAGTCAGAGACACCAGTGATCAAATTACAGTGGTGCCACTAACTGACCTTAGGAAAATCACTTGGTTTCATCATTTGAAAAATGGCGATAGTATTACCAACCACACAAGTCTTAAGAGTTATATAAAAGAATGCCTATATAATATCTGGCCCTTATAGGTAATCATAAAACGCTAATCGTCTTTGTAGTTGTCTTCTAGTTGTTTTGACCACTCCTGTGTAATGGGTGGTATATATTTTAAATAGGGAAATTAGGAACAGTATAGAACAGGAAAGAACATTTATAGAATGCCTGCAACATTAAACCTACTCTGTAAGCTTTGAGAATATAAGGATGTGACCTATAACATAAAATATAAAACAAAATATTACCATAGAGATTCTCAATTAGGAGCAGGGAGACATTTGCCCTTTTCCTCCTGCTTGAAGAAATACTGCCTGTCTTGACCTCCAAAGTAAATACACTTTTTCTTCCCTCCCTTTAGTCACCTACTATTTATGGCACATGTACCTCCATCAGTCATAGCTCATTTTATCTCATAGTGTAAAGAGTTCCAGTTAAGCTCCTCTCCTTTTTGTCTGCTTTCTGTCCATTAATATTTGCTTTTCTTACGTGAGAATCTAAAGGTGGAGGGACAAAGGACTCTATCACGGTGTGTATATGTCTGGTTCAGAAACCTCATGTTTTCTTCCCCTAAACCATAGATCCTAACTTATTGTCCATGTTTCCAAGTTATTGTGGTCCTATTCCCTCTGTTTTTTACACTGTGTTATGTATTCTTCTTACTATAAATAAATAGTATAAAGAATAGGCTAAAGTTACACCAGCCAGACGTGCCATTGTAGTACTGAGTTATCGGCACAGGCATTATCCAGACAATTGAACACAGGAGAGAGTCTGTCCAAATGTCCAGTGAGCTGGGGTGAAGAATTAGGTTTGCTCCAAGTTAGTCACTAGACAGCTGTGGCTTTTAATTTCTCCAAATCTCGATCTTGTTTCTCGAGCGAGGCCGTTTCCCCCAACTATCCAATGCTTACATTAGCTCTAAGAGTACAAAGTTTCACACTCATTGTGCATGAACATAAATCATACAGTTTTCTTACAATGTATCCACTCCTGGTTCTTTTTGATTATACAGTTGAAGGAGATATGTTCCTATATCCATGTATTCAATAAGTATATATCAAGCAGCTGTGTGTGTCAGGCACTGAGCTAGACACTTAAAAGGCAGCATTCCTTCATTTAGCGCCAGCCTCGTAACTTGCTTGGCATTGAAAATATGTGGTCCGTGCCCTTACGCACCCTAAAGATTAATGGCCGGGATAGGAGGAAAACAAAAGGTGTTAATAACCATACAAAACTAAAAAGGAAACTCAGGGAAGTACAACCAAAGAGACATCTGTGGTGTTCTGAGAGACTGTCATATGGGATTGGACCAGATCAGGGAGATCAGGAAAGACTTCCAGCCTTGAGAGCTGGAGGTGGAAATGAAGAGAATTTGAGCATGATAGAGGAAGGAAGAATGACAGGAGTTAATGATTGTTTGGTTATAAAAGGTAAGAGAAAGGAAGGCATCGCTGACATTTTAGTTGACTAATTCAAAAGGGCGCAAACTTTTATGCATATGAATTGCCTAAAATAACGTTTTAAAGTCTAATTCTAAAACTCTCCATAACATGTTTAAATAAGTGCAAAGATTTAATTTCTAGTATATTGTAAGTAGACAGTTTTTCAATACAATTCTTTCAAGACCTCTAACTGTATCCAATGGAATCAAAACACCAAAGCTATTTCACAACCACCATTAGTCATTTAAAAATATGATTATTTTCTTATTTAATAGTCACACATTTTACACGTTTCTTTTCTCTTTTCCCAAATTGTATTCTAATATGATATATTTTTTTCTTGAAAATATTTTTTGGATCACCGTATCATACTTCTCTGTAAAAGAAAAACACACACACACACAACACATTATATACAAACATAATTTTTTCATGTCAGCATAAAATCTTGTGTTAAATTTTTTTTCTAAACTGGATTTTTAATACAATTGTTACTTGTGTACAATTGATCAACTTACACACATTGCAAACTTTGATAAATAATTTTCAAGTATAAAATAAAATTGTTAAATATAAAAATATAAAAGTAAAAATTGAGATTTGCCTTTTTTTCTAAATAGCTTATATATTCACTGATAAATATTACTCGCTGCTGGAATGAGAAAAGTTTCTCCATCAATTCTATTCATATTTTTATGTTAAAGTCCTGAGAAACCTTATACATAAAAATAAATTGATAGAATGGGAGGCTTTAGGTTATAACAATGTAACACAATTCTTCAAAATCTTTCCAAGTTTTAAGCCAAAAATCACAGTAATCTCTCACCAAAAATGTTTAATTATCACCTGATAGTTAGGTTCTTCTTCACATTTTACGGGAGCGATGAATTTTTAAAAATTGAAAACTCATTTCCTAGATATCAACACCAATATATAGAATTTTCTCATTATTTGGTACTGCTGTGCAATGCACCCTCGGAAGATAGATGAATGAATGAGAACTATGTCTTCTCCTGGACAGTGAGAGAAAGTGGGAGAAGGGCTTTGATAAAAAAAAGAGAAGTGTCTATATGAAAGTTTACAATGTGGAACTTGATTGCAATAACACTACCCATATCCTTATGTACTCATGAAAAGTCTTCCCTTAAACCCAGAAGAACAAACACCCCATTTTGAAGACCACTGCACTAGGAATGGAAAGAATGAGAGGTAGATAAGATTGTCTAGGGAGAGAATATAACATAAAGAGAGAGTTCAATGCTAAGATCTGAGAAATCACAACATTGAACAGCTGGATATACTCCAGACATGAGTTGTGGCCCTTAAAGCTTAACATTTACAGTGTATTTCAAAAGTTGTTTGTTTATTTACCAATTTTCATATATTTGTCATTTTTTATTAATACTTTCCACTATAAATCCAAAGATTTTATCTGTCTAAAGATATATTAGTAGATATATCTATAGAGATAGATGTGTAAAAATGGTATATACGAGGTGTGATAAAAAATGTGAATGTTTAAATTTTTAAAAAATGTATTATAGTAAAAGACACATTGCCATGAATCCCCCTCAAACTACTACTCCCCCTCGCTTCAAACACATCCCATCTTTCTTGCCACTTTCTGAAGCAGTTCTGGAAGTCCTCTTTCGTGAGTGTCTCTAGTTGCGCTGTCATGGCTGCCTCGATGTCCTGAATCATTTTGAATTTGGGAAGAGCCAAAAGTTGCATGGTGCCAGATCCGGTGAATAAGGTTGATGAGGATACACCGTAATGGTTTTATTTGACAGTAATTGCTGTATACCGGAAGTGATATGTGACATGGAGCTTTGTCATCATGGAGGATGAAACCGTTTGCCCATTTCTCAAACTGTTTTCTACACACATTGTTTCTTAAATGCTCTAATAGCCCTTATAACATTCAGAGTTCACCGTAGTGTTCTTGGGTACAAACTCAGCTCGCACAATTTTGTCAAGGTCAAAAAACACAATTAACATCACCTTTCTGTTGGATGGTACTCAGAAGCAGCACTCACCATATTTGTTGATCGCGCCTTGTAGTCTAAGAATTTATGTCTGGAATTATTTTTATAAATGCCCCCAGAAACCTTATACAATTGTTAATTGTACTTAACTCATTTCCCATTAAAATATACAACCACTTGCATTCTATTTTGCATTATAAAGTAGGCAGTTCATATGTTAGTTTCAAAATGATTCTTATGATTTTCTCACATGTGTTTAAATATTTTACTCAAAACATTGTTTTACTATATCAGTAATACTGCCTTTACAAATTAAGTTATGTATCCCTTTACCTCCTGCCAACACCTGGCATAGAAACTGCTTTTTTTTCCATCAGAATATCAGAAGACATTTAATTATTAATTTCTAAGAGTTCAGGAAGGATGCTTCAAAGGGTATTTATATTCTCAGTGGATTATGTTAAGTAGCTTAAAACTAATTAACCTGCATTTTTAGTAGCTCACATTTTTACTTGCATGTGAGGTAATACAGCATCTTACACTGCAATTTGTTTGGCTAGTTCCTTGTTTCACACTGTGCACAGTCGGGGCATTGTTAATGGAGAACTTCATGCACCCTGTGTGTGAATTCCATTGTAAACGTTCTTATAACAGACCCATTGAGGTGAGAGGAAAATAATATAGTGAATTACCTGAATGTTGGTGATGAAGATTTAGAAAACATACTTTCAGCTAGTTTCCCCCAATACAATATCTGAGGGCACATATTTTTGTTTACTTTTATCATATGCTTGGAAAGAAACCTTAAGGGATAATCACCGTCCTTCATTACCTTTCTGTCCTAGGAATTTTATACTTCAGTAATTACGGCTGGTCACCTCGTTATGAGTTGTTGCCTGCATAATCCTAGCATAGAGACTTAGAAATTGCTCACAAGAATCTTTAAAGCAGAAAGTGGTGTGGGAATTTCTGGAATAATTCACAATTACCATCAAAGATGTCATCATCATTAATATCTCATTATCAATTTATCCCTGTAGTTCTTTAAACCTAAAAAAATAAAATCTTTACTATGCCGCATCCCTCATTGTGACAGGCAGTGTTGCAGATTCCCCAGTCCACATGTGGGAAATGAGATATCTGATTAGTAGTCAACTTGGTTTTTAACCTTTAGCTTTATTTCCAAAATATTGTTGATCATTTTTTGCCATAGTCATACATCTACTTGATTTAGTTAAGTAGGGTTCCTTCAGACTCTTAACAGTGTTTGATACCGGTACCTAATATACCTTGAATCTCTGCCACATCCCAGGGCATCCAATAGAGCAAAAGGAACAGTTTCTGCCTTCCGTAAACTACAGTCTGAGTAGAATCAGATGTCATAAGAATACTGTAAGATTTTAACTGTATTGAGAACACAGACTGGGGATTTATACAAAAAGGACAATTTGACCTGCCAGTGAGGTTGACCTTCTTGCAGAATAACAACTGACAGGAAAGATACATGTTCACTAGGCAGAGGGAAAGGAGATGTTAAGCAGAAGAAACAGTGTGTAAAAATGGCCTTTCTCCTCCACATCATTTCTCAAGATTAAATTCTTGGTATTTTCCAAATTTTAGCTGATTGTGCAGAATCTATACTGACCCATGAACATTCTCTGGAAAATTTGTAAATTTTTTCTTTTCTTTGCAGTTAATCAGTTTGTTTTGTTTTTCTTTGCTAAGAAGAGCAACAATCCCTGTTTACTGATTATGCTCCTTCATCAAAGTTTTAGAGGAATCTCTCCTCTAAATTAGAGCATGGTACCAAAAAGAAGTGTTTTGGAATAGCAACGTGGAAGTAAAATACCGTGAAATGCAGCAAGTATGCTTGCTCTCTGAATTAATCGCATTGTGAATTCCTTTGTCAAACTGAATATCTTTTTTGTAACCAACAATCACTACCTGACTTAATATTTGTATAAGTAGAGGTCATATATTAAGACTACTTAAGTAGCGGCATAGAGAAAAGGACTTTATTATTTCTCTTTTCCCTAAACTTCTCAGAAATCATGCTGAAAATATCACTTTTCCTTGCCATTTGGAGACTTTAATATGTGCTTGCTCAGTTCAGCCCACTATGGGATAAATATTTGACTGAATGTCCTAACTAACCTGAATGTATTTTTAATTTACTGTTGGGTGTAGCAGAGACTTTAATTGCCTCAAGAGCTAATATAACTCCAGTAAGTGCATGGTTCTATTCATTTCTGTATAGTACATTTAGTTTGTAATTTAAATGCATTAATGATTTTATATTCTAATTTAAATGCAGAAATAATCATATACTTATTTTCCTTGTTCCAACACTTTTGGCTTTTTTCCTGATATTTTACTTAAAAAAAAATATATTGCTAACTGTGCATAGAGGCAAATAGTCAATAGTATTTTTCAAGGTATTTTCATTTTTACAGAAGTATGCTTTTGAAAGTGACTTGATTTAATTTAAATTTTTTTCTTTTAAATGTAATTGGCTTTTCCCCCATTTCTGCCAATAGTAATTTTCCTACCATGCTAGTATTTTTTTTTGCCTAATATTATACCAATTTCAGGGATAACACAATTGAACTTTTGTGTCATCTATCAAAAGATATGCCTATTGATTAGTTATAGAATAGCTCTATTTTAACTGCCTATTTTTCACAATACAAGTGCTAAGTGAATATAGATTTCACTTAGGGAGCAATGCTGATTAAACTTAAATAGTAATCATTATTATTTACTAAGCCAGAGTTGAAGCACCAACAAAAATATTTGCAACTTCTAAAACATTTCTACTTACAGAAAGTAGGTTATACTGGATGGATTTAGATTAATCGAGTATAAGGTTTTTAAAACTACCACCAACCACTTTAAAGAAGAAATTTCCTCCACATTTTCTCAAAATAATAATATAAGCCTTGCTAACAGCACTGAGATATGTTCCCTAAGATCAACATTTCCTTTCTGTTTATTTTTCTTTCTTATTATTAAGATTTAGGACTCATTCTTTACATATAATTCTTCTATCTCAAAATGATACTGAAAATATTTCATTAGTCTTCTTTCTAATGATAGTGTGATACTATTTACTTAACATTGTGATAATATTGATGAAAAATGTCCCATAAGCACCAAATATTGTTTTGTGATATGTATATATATATCTTAAAATATTTGAAAGTGAGAAAGAACTTTGATGATTTGTAATTTCTTGAAATAACAGCATTTGTTTTCCCAAGTTATATCATCTCCAATGCAAAATATGCCTTTTTTGCTCATTTTGTAAATTTTTCATCCACTCTTGCCATTCCCCTTTTCTCTAGAACCCAGATTGTTGTTTTATCTCTTTCTTAATAATTTTTTGTTACCTTATATAATATGCTAGAGTCTTCAAAACTGTTTTCAATTATCAAGTTAAATTACCAGATTAAATTATATCTATCCTTATTCTTTAAAACATATATATGTGATATATATATATATATATATATATATATATATATATATATATATATATTCTTTTTTTCTGTGATATATTAAATATATGGAGAGAGAGAGAGTTAATCATGCATTTCACTGCTTTTTCACAATGCAGTAGGTCAAAGTACATTTCAGTGAAGCCACAGAAACATGTAGGATTTGATATGAATAAGAATACTTCTCTATTTTTAAAAAGCACAGCATTTTCTTGTAGTGAACCTATCAATTAAAGCTATGAAATCCTGCAGAATTGCATGTTGGTTAAAGCACAGAAACATACACATGCACACACAAACAGACACACAGGTAAAGAGTAAAATTTACTTTGGCCAAAATAAAATCTATTTTTAGTTGGGGGACTTTTAAGTTAGAATTATATTACTGATCTACTCATGAAAGCTCAGTGGTTACATTTAAAAAAGTAACTAAATTGTCACAGAGGTTCTTCTCAGTCTGGAGAAAGCTTTTTTAACATGAGTAACCTTGACCTTGCATTAGCAATGAAGGTAAACCACATTTGCACAGGCACTCACATTTCTAGATGTAGTATTTTGATGGATACAATATATGCAACTTTCAACCTTTGTATGAAGAATACAAAGGACAATGACTGTTGCTATAAATCATCCTGGGCAACAATGTTATCCAGTCGAGTTTTCATGAACATTCAGGCCTGCATTATGATTTGAATGAGAACAGTGCTCATGGATTTGCTATTGTAACAAATGTGTCATTCCCATTATTTTCTTTCATCTTAACAGTTAACTTAAAGTACCGATTCCTAATCACTGTGATTTAGACACACATATATGTATCTTGTCTTATATATATTTTAGACTATATATGTGAAGTCTACTGTATACACTAGATTATATATATAATACTGAGGTCTGATAATCAAGTTTGTGAACTTGTTGCAACAATATTGCTAACTTTTTTTTTGACATCAGGGGGATTATTCATTATGAATTTGTACCAACTGGACAAAGAGTTAACCAAGTTTACTATTTGGAAGTTCTGGAAAGGCTGCATGAAAAAGTTAGAGGACCTGAACAGCAACAATTCATGGCTCTTGCATCACAACAAAGCACCAGCTCACATGGCACTGTCTGTGAGGGAGGTTTTAGCCAGTAAACAAATAACTGTATTGGAACACCCTCCCTGCTCACCTGATCTGGCCCCCAATGACTTCTTTCTTTACCGAAAGATAAAGGAAGTATTGAAAGGAAAACACTTTGATAACATTCAGGACTCAAGGGTAATACAATGACAACTCTGATGGCCATTCCAGAAAAAGAGTTCCAAAATTGCTTTGAAGGGTGAACTAGGTGCTGGCATCAATGCATATATTTCCAAGGGCAGTAATTTGAAGGTAACCGTAGTGATATTCAACAATGAGGTATGTAGCAGTTTTTCTAGGATAAGTTTGTGAACCCAATTTTCCGACTTCGTATGTATATATTAGACTTCGTATCAGAGCAGGCAGTTAAATTTACAGTGCTCTGACCAGAGCTGAGTCTTCACTGAGCTTACATACTCATGGATCAGTATAGAGCAGATTCGCTGAGATGTCATGGATAATTAGCAAGCAATGACCAGAAAACAATTTATCCCATCTTTAACATAACCATCTATAAATAGGGCAATTTATCAGCTATTTCACAACTTCTATGAAAACTGTATGTCTCTTTTTTATTTTTATTAAATTTATTGGGGTGACATTGGTAAGTAAAATTATGTAGCTTTCAAGTATACAAATCTGTAATATATCATCTATTGCATTGTGTATTCACCACCTAGAGTCAGTTCTCCTTTCATCACCATACATTTGACCCCCTTACCCTCTTCTACCTCCCCTTCTTCCCTTACTCTAAACTGTTTGTGTCTATAAGTTTTTGTTTGTTTGTCTTGTTCTTTTCTTGCTTTCAGTTTTGTATCCCCCATATGAGTGAAATCATATGGTTCTCGATTTGTTTCTGTGACTTATTTCTCTTAGCATGATAATCTCAGATAAATTCATGTTGTCACAAATGGCAGTATTTCATCTTTTCTTATGGCCTCTTATGTTTTCAATTATGTTATGCTCTTAGAGCTATTTATACTAGCAGCCTGCTGCTCACTGTTTTAGAGTGAATCATCATAGATATCTTAATTTTTTACTTTTGTTGTAAAGCAGTTTGATTTTTTTGAGCTCTTTGAGGTATAATTAATTATGGATGTCATAAGGGCTCTGAGATGTGAAATGTTAAATCATACTGTGATAGGCTTTTCAGTTGAATGTGTTTAAAATACAGGCCAAAGAAAAAATTTAGACAAGTCAAATCACAATTTCTCCTCTAATTGTTTGCTTTTTTTTTTTTTCCTTCCTTGTAGGTTCTTGTCATGAATATCATTGTTGTCATCTTTGAATTTTTTGGCTTTTCTGTATATTTCTCACTTGTGTTCTTCTGTCTTTCTACCTTTTCTTTGATATCTTCTTTTTGTCCTCTTCTTTTTGATGTCTGGGTCACTTGGTTTCCCATCTTTTTGAGCTTTAGCAATTACATTTTATTAAGTGGTTTGATAGCCCAGATTCTTAGCCCTTTCAGAATACAGTGATTTTAAATACAGTTGGTCTATTCTCCACCAAGTTTCTCCAGCTCTATTTTTTGAGGTCCAAAGGGCCACGCAGACTGGTTTTGAACTGTCTTTTCTTTCATTCATAGGTTTTAGTATCCGTTTTTGTTATGCTTAAGTTTTGATGGAAGTGAACCACCACTGTATGGGCACCAGTGACAGTACTCCCTAGAAACAGAGCAACCCTGGCTGCTGGCTGCACACTACACATGAGATTCTGTTCTCCCTTAGGGGCCTTGTAGACATAGTAACTCTTTTGCTGCAATGTTTGGGTATGTTTTCCTGTGGCTTGCACTATCAAGAACTTAGATGTTTTGTATGCCACATTGTGTGACATTTTCTAATACACTTTTTTAATGTCATCAATGCCATTAGATTCTAATTTATCTATACTTAAATCTAATTGATGCCACCTAGTATGTTTTAGTATTTTTTGCTAAAATTCAATATAATGGTAATTTATTATCATATAACAAAGGTTTAAAATAAAAACAATATCATTTATGTACAAAGCAGCTCAAAATGTTATTAGATGCATAAAATAGTAAAAATATCAACTTTTTATTTTTTGCAGGTTTTTGACAAATTTTGAAAAAGAAAACAAACTTGAAATCAATGTAGTGATAGAGTTAAGGAACATTTATTTTTTTTCTTTTTGGCCAGGGTTTTAATATTGAATCAGTGGCATAGTTGATGGACAAGTGTACCAGTATATTTAGGTGGGATTATAAAAATGCATTTAAACTTGAGACGTATGATCAGTCATGATTTTTATCATTACTCATTCACTTTTAGCGAGTGTCTAAACATTTCACTTCTGCTTTATTCTTAGTCTAGTACTCATTTGGGAAAGATAGAAGTATTTGTTGCCACTTCATCCTAATAATAGTAATAAAAATAATGAGGAGGAGGAATGTCATTATCACATATTGAGACAATTGTCTATGTTCCTTGCCCTGGGCTATGCACAGCGTTTAGATAACGCTCATACTGAGCCCTTGATATGCACTAAGCACTGGCTAAACATTATCTCATTTAATCATTGTAATAACTCTGTAAGGAATTATTATCCCCATTTTCCAGATGAGGAAAACTGACACAGGTTCAAACAAAATCACATCGTCCTTCTAAACAGCTTTAAGTTTTACTCAAGATGGGTTTTTTTAGCAGCAGCCAAGAGACTAAGGAATTGGGGATAGAATGAGAGGCGGGGTAGGTGATACTATGACCATGGTCAGACTTTGTAAATGCAGGTTCTTTTTTAGTCTGACATTTTCAAGTCATGGATTGTTTGCCCTGGAAGAAGTAAGAACATTAGTACTTATAAGGCAGAACAAGATTTGCAGTGTTGGTGAGGAAGCCTCAACCCAAACTCTTTTAATTTCTAATTAGATTAGGCAAATGATCTTTTAAATGAATTAATTAACTGCAAATTAAATAAAATTAATTAAATGGTAGGCCATGCTCTAGATCAATAGCATGTGTAGTGTTCCTGAAAGAAAGAGGTGCTCTTAGAGAGGCTAGTGATTTGAGAAACTTTTCTCATTGTCTTTGAAAATAATTAAAACCACATTTCAGTGTTAATACGATTACTGATGAAAAGAATCTTGTACTAACAGAATGGAAAGGGACCTTAGAACTCATGTACTATCGCCTCGTCCAATTAGAATGAAAAATGAAGCCCAAAGCAATGACCTTGACTTGCCCAGTCCTAGAGGCACTTACTGGTCCAAATTTATATTTTAAAATTGGGTGATTTTTTTTTCTCTCTGTCAAGTAGTAGTTTCCTATGGGAGACACATTAACTGTATCATCAGAATTATTTCTATATCTTATTTAATAGCATTTTTCTATATTGGAATATAATTTATTCTAGTAATTACAGAATCTTACCTTTATAAATATAATTATACATTTACTTATCCTATTTCCAAAGTAATTATAAAAGTTATTAAATTATAAAATTTGAAATATATGACTTAAAAAAAACAAAGACTGATTATTTATTATATGGTCGCCAAATCCAAAGGCAAATGTTAATATTCTCTTGTTTACCCTTTATGTCTTCCTAACATACACATTATGGTTTTTCAAACATAACACAGTTATATTATATATGTAGTATACTCTGTTCTTATATGTCTCATCATATTCTCTGTCCTTAATATAGCTCATCATGTTAAATAATATATTTACCACATCATTAAATATTAATCTATGATATCATTCTTAGTTGCTATTTTTATCTTAAACCAACCCCTTATTATTATTTTAGATGAATCCTGATTTTTTTACCTTAAGAAACAATGCAGCAATGAAAACTTTCACAGCAAAATCTTAGGAAATTTTCCTCATTATTTTTCGTAATTTATCAATCGACTTCACAATTTTCCATTTAATAACTAAAGTACCAATTTACTATGATTTAAAGTGTTAGGTCCATTTCACCATCATTGTTATCAAATTCAGTAAAAATTATTCCTAAAAGATGCATGCCTTTATTTTTCTACCTGCTTAATTTTTTGGCTCCTCCCCAAACTTATAGTTTTTAGGCATTTGCTTTAGGCAAGGTGAAAAAAAAGGTAAACACCAACAAAATACAACATTAAATTACTTCACAATGATGTACTGAACTTTTATGCTTTAAAACTTGTATCATACAAATGAACTCATGTCATGATCTTATTTAAATGGAGAATAGAATTAAAAAATATATAGTATAGTACAAGTTACACTAATTAGGTAATAATTTCTGCAATGTTAGTACCCTAGTAAAATTAAGGCACTTCCTTTTGGCTAAACATTACCCCATTCATCTCAGATGAAGGCAGCTAGGAGAGACTAGCTCCCGCTCACGTTTATGGTGTATACCACACCTAGAGAAAAACTAGCACGGCTTTCTTTCCCAGATGATAAAATCCCATTAAAATATTTACTTCTGAGGAGCAGTTAAAGAGAAATGACTGTGGGGATATTCACATTTTCATAAATAATTTCTATGTTCATGAGAAGAGGCCCTCTCTCCCTGTAATCCTGACATCAAGAATCTCACAGGACTCATTTGTACTGTTCATAACTATGGGATCTGTGGGTTTACCAACTCATGCTTTACAAACAAATGAGCTTTTTCATTTGTTCCTAATGACTTCGGTTTATACACTGAGATCTTAAACTCTCCCCAGAGCAATTATTTTGCTAAAATGTTATTAGAATATCTTGACAAATGTAGCCACAAAGGTGGGGGAGGGGAGTTCATTAACAATGGAAATTATTGGGGACCAAAGGTTCTTGGCAGATTCAGCGCTTTCCAGTCTTGTTTTATTTACGGTGATGAGTACAAATCATCTTGTGAACTATACATTGACTCTTTATCTGGTACGTGGGTGAGGAAGATGAGGAATTGATGGGTGGGAAGAGATGCTGGAAAAATCAGAGCGGTATTCTCCATCTAATCAGCTCTGTTCATGCTCTTTTAAGGAGGCTTAGGAACCTTAAGCAGTGCGTACCTCCTAGCATCTGCTAATAGAGTTATTTCTTTCCTGAGATTTTGTGGATTTGTAGCTAAGACTGGGGGCTATTTTTCAGTGGACCATCAACAGGCTTTAGATGTATAGACATATGTGAGTCCCATTTTCATAGTAATCACATTTGACACATCTGCTATGCACAGAGGGACAGCTGCTGACAAGCCTGGATGCTGACCTGCAGTTTTTTGCAGAGCACGTCCAAATGATGCGGTCTTTCTCTCGGTTTGTAGCTTCAGCTTCAGATACGGAATCTGCCACTGGTCTGGGCAACTTTACTTTCAAAGGTCTCCTTTGCCCAGGAGAACTTTTGTGAGTTTCCTTCAGGGTGGTCTGTCTGCCATTTCATGCTGGGTCTCCATTCAAGATTTCTTCTGCTTCCTCTGTGGATTACCAGCTGGCCACACAGCAGCTCCTTAAATACTCTGCTAGCCTATGTCCTTTCGGTTACCCAGTGGCTGCGTTTTAACAAAGATCACTTCAGCGAACAGAATGAATACTTATGGTTGGAAAAACAGTCTTGTCAATATTGAATATGTCTCAAAGATGACTGATTATTCCGTGGATTATATATATATATATATATATATATATATATATATATATATATATATATATATATAATTTAAAAAGAGGTTAGAGGTGACATCTGTGGCCAGTTCAGCACTAAGAGAATTATAGGTTAGATGCATTGATATTACTTTGCAGCCCACTGGTTAGGTCCAGGGCTTGGTGATAATACCCTCTTAAAGGACAGAGTATATTTTTTTAAAAAACTTTTTCTTGTTTTTACTTTTTATCAGATGGCATTTGATTGAACAACAAAAATCAGAATTCAGTGACAATTATTTGAGTATTACTAATAATAGAAATAAATATACCTTATTTTCATTGTCATTAGCCATCTCTAGGCTAATAAGAATAAGAATGCCTTACATGTGCAGCTCATCCTAGTTCTCACCTTACTGGGTAGCAGTTATTGTGCATAGTACCCTCCCTTTGAACAGAGGTCCCTGTCTTGCAAAAGTAAGTTTAAAATAGACACATCATGATCTTATTATATAGACTAAATAAAATAAGACGGGTACCCTGAAACATAGTATTGCATAAAACTGTTATTTTTTATCTGTGATGCCCCTTTAGCCAGTGTCCAGGGCTTTCGCCAGGCCAATCCATTTAGTTGTTTGTGTATGCGTCTTACACAGGTCAGCATCTACCAGTAGCAATCACTGAATAACAAAAATATTGACTGATGCTACTGATTATAGTATATGGCATTTAAGTTAGTTCTACGGAACATAGTTTAATACCTGCTTTACCCTTTTATTTTTTTTCCCTCTTCTATATTTCTGTCTGTTTTTTCTACTTGAAACCATTGCTAATGGGGACTGGTTTTATAGACAGTAACAAACCTAATTCAGTGGACCCTATTCTGTACTCTCTTTGGTATATTAACAACTTAATGAATTTCGCTTAGAAAGTAACCTGTAACTATTATGTCTAACATTAAGAAAATATGCAATGATCGAAGAGTTGATGATTATAATAGACATATTGTTATTATACCTTGTGTATTTTTATATTGATCTCTTGGCTAAAGTCATGACAATAAGACAGTGTTGTGCTCTGTAGCCTGTAATTTTTGGAAGCAAAGACTCATCCTCTTTTCTAGATTGTTTAGCTTTCTTATTGCAGTTAGTACACATGGAGGCATCTTTGTAATCTTATGTTGTGTCTAGCAGGAGTCACACATTCTTTCAAATGTGGTGGCAATGTTTTCCTTAGTGATGTCAAATGTACTGTGTGGCCAACAGTCATATACAGAACAGAGAGAAGGTTTCACCAACCTAGGGAAACTATTGTTGGTACTTTTTTCATGGGGCTCCTGGGTGAAGAGGGAAGACAGCAGAAAGACGTGCAACTCTTTGCTGGTGTCTTCTGATGTCTGTATTCCTTTTGTTTCCTTAACAAATGAAACAAACAAACAAAAATGCTTGCCTTCTAATACCACAGAGAGAAAAGGTTTCAGTTAGCAAAGTTAAAGTAATTTTTCTCCAAACACTTTAATTTCTTGCAAGAAAAGACAGAATAACACAGTTTTAGCCATTTCTGGGAACCATGAATTTGTATGAAACGTCTAACAACTCTACACAAACGGTACCCTGCACAGTCCTCTGTATCCTGATTGCAGCCCTACTTAGCTGCTTAACAGAACAAAATGACGATCATCTTACTGATAATTATTTGACAGTTTCTCCAGTTTTCCAAATACTCCTTTAACGATAGCAATGTTTTAACCATCAGAGTCCTAAATCTTCACAAGGGATTGATTTATCTTGTTATCCAGAGAAAGCGTCTCTTATTATTAGCCACATTCAAATTATAGATGAGAAATTTTAATAATAGATTACTGAATATTGCACAAAGCAGAAATACATTTTTAACTTTTTTTAAGTATTGGAGTGTTCTTTTGGAAAATTAAGTTTTTTAAATGGGTATAGACTGAAACTTGAAAGAACAATGTTTAGTAAAAATTTGCTATGGCAAAGTACACATGAGAATTTACATCTTATAAATAGCCAAGACTGTTTAAGTCCACTAACAGTTTCCTACTGTAACATTTATTTTGGAATCAAAGTCAAAATCTAGTCTATTTTTATAGTCACCTTTATAAACATAGGGAAAAAGAACTTTTTGCTTTCTCAAAATTTGCTATTTATATTTTATTTGTTTATTATCTGTGTAATAATTTTTTAGGCTCGAAAATTTAGAGAACTATTTGAGGAAAATAATTTTAGAAAAAAATTTCCAAGAATTTAGGAGAAAATGTTTCTGTTTTACCCGAATTAGTCTTTTCAACCAGTGCTTTCTTGTCATTCTTGGGTTTATCACTGTGAGAGCAAAGTCTTTGGTTGATAAGTATATTCATGTTGGTGAAAATATAAAGCACCCTATTTTTATTGGTTTCTTAAGTTCTTATGTTCCTTTTTTTGTTTGTTTAAATATATACATAGTTTTGAGAGTGAAAACAAATGCTGCATTCAAAACTAGTTTTAAATAGAATACATTATTTTATTCATTCAGTCACCAATATTTTTGAGTATTGTTACTATATAGTATTATTCTCTTTCAGGTAAAATCTAATTAACAAAATCATCTTTTAAAAACTGACTGTAGTAAAACGTCTGTCTTTATTTTAAATACTATGGAGCTTTTAATTAACAGAACATCACCATGGGTTGCTTCTTTAGAATACCACTAAATGTTAGAGACATCGTGTACTGTACAGGAGTTTCACTGCTAGATGAAGATGTCTGGGAGTTCATATGGATGAAATTCCACTCCACCACGGCAGTTTCTGAGAAGAAAATATTATTGGAAGCCTTAACTTGCAGTGATGACAGGAATTTATTAAATAGGTGGGTCAATTAATGTTCTAAATTTACTTGTGTAATGAAAATATTCTCTGTTTATCAAACTGTTCTGAAGTTGATTTTATTTCCTTGAATATATGCTAGTTACTATGAAATATATCTGCCTAGAGCTAAGGAAAATTGATCTGTGAACATGACTAAAGCTAGGTGACTTGGAAGATGCAACTTTGTTTCTAACTCATTTGTTATATACTTTTATTCACACATGTTAGACAATATGTCAATATAAAAGGAAGTGTTTACTTTAAATAATTTTTAAAGTATGTTTGCATCATCAAACCAGAATTGTGACTTCTTCATGCACAAGATTTATTTCAGAATGTAACTAATATATTAACATACTATGAATTTGATCTTCTTTAATAACCAGAAAATTATTCTATTGATCAATTTGCATTAATAAAGTTTACACTGGACTAGTCTCTTGAGGAATATGATAAATTAAATCATGTAATTTTATACAAATGTTTAAGTTGTTTGAGTAAAAATTTTCCCACAATTCTATCCTTAAAGGCTTCTGAATCTGTCACTGAATTCTGAGGTGGTGCTGGATCAAGATGCAATCGATGTGATAATCCATGTAGCACGAAATCCACATGGCCGGGACCTGGCCTGGAAGTTTTTCAGAGATAAGTGGAAGATATTAAATACCAGGTAGATATAAGAGTTCAGTCATTTCTACTTGAGTGAGTAAATTAAAGGTGACATACGAGAGATAAAAGCCCAACTTTTTGTGTTCGAATAAAGGTCCACATAATAGAATTAGATTTTAAAATACTCAACCAAGATGGGTGTTGCCACTCCTGTGAAAGTCAGAATTATTTTAACAATTTTATAAAATTATTCATTTATTAAAATTGATAACTAATTATATATGGAAATATAAGGAGTGAAAGTTTTAGCAATGCAACGTCCCTGGAAAAATCTATCAAACTCTCCAAGGGTGAAGAAATTGTATCATAAAACACCTATGTCCTGAACGCATTATAAAAAAATATATTTATAAATCAGATATACTGGCATTATAACAACACAACTTTAATTACTTCTGTAGAATTGTTTTAAATTTCTTTTGACTATAAAATCATAAAATACCTAAAGTAAAACCATGATATAGGAAGGAATATTCAAATCATTGTATACTTCTAGTTGGCAGTTGAATTCATTCCTGAGACATCTTGTTTCATGGTGAGAATCCTTCAGCCTCAATTATAGGAAATATTTTATGATATATTTAAATATATTATAATAAATGTTAATTTAGTGCTCTGATAATCTCAATGGCATTTTAAAATTAAATTTATTATAGAGCATGTAAATGCTGCACATTCTCAAATTAAATGTCCCCAAATAGTGTGCAGACCTACTGTTCTGTCTCTTAAAAAATGGAAATATAAACTTTATTTTTAAAGCGTACACTTTATCAGTTGCCCTCATATAAAGAGTTCAATTTGAATGGATGTGTCATATTAAAACCCATTTCTAGCTACAGATATTTTATTGTCAGAAAGCACTGATATTCCTAGGAAGTACATTGGCTTTTTCGTATTTTCAACTCAGAAATTGGAATGATTGGAAGATTAGAACATGCTTTGTTGTCATGCACATAACATAGTGAATAGTCAGACACAAGATGAAATTAATGTATACAAGCTCGTTATGCTCATTATAAAGAATATTAAATATTTACGAACACACTGAGTTTCTTTAGGGAGTGATTTTATAGGTCAGAGTTCAATGTAATGTATATATAGTTTAGTACCTACCAAGAGAGGTTTAGTTCCTGATATGCCTGTTTTGTCTCAGAGTTCATGATCTCTAATCAAAAGGTAGAAAGGTTGAGGTTTTAGCATATCTGCAGATAGGGCTGTGTTTATCTTGACAAACAGAATTGTCTTTATCTACTCCTACTCCTCCGTCAATCCTTGAACATTTGAGGTCATGGGGGTGCGGTCCTCGGCTCTCCTTACTTCCTGCCCTGCAGATTCTCATTTGCCATATATTCCGATGGTTTCAATCATTCTTAAATCTGTATCTCTAACTCAGACATTTAACCTGTGCATCACCCTATAATAGATCGTGACCTGTGGTGATCCCTTACTGAGGTGTACCTGCAAAGCTAAACCTATCATTTTTCTCTTGTCTTCCTTTTCTCAGCAAACAATATGACTATTCACCAATTGTTCAACCCAGACATCTGAAAATCTACATATGGCTTTTCTTTTCCCTTGCTATATGCAACAATTAATTAGGCTTGAGGTCTTGTCAATTTAACAGTTCCTAAATGTTTCTTGAATTATTCCTCTTTCCTGCTACCACTGCCCCTAGTGCAGGTTCTTCCCTCTTACTACTACACTTAACAATAGCCTCTGTCTCCCTGCCTCTATAATTATGTCCAACACACACACACACACACACACACACACACACACACACACCCCTTTTCCCTTTGTTCCAAGAATCACTCTGAAAAAAAAGTGCCATTCCCCTGAAGTAAAAACTTCAATGATTCTGTGCCACACTGACAATCTAAGCTCCTTAAGTCCTCTGACTGACCCCTCAGTGTTTTATTCTGCTATCCCTTGCTTCACAATTCATACATTCTTAATACCAAATGCTTGTAGTTGTCTGCACACACCATGTTGTTTCAGACCTCCTTCCCTTTGTTTACGTTGGTCCTCTGCCAGAATTTACTTTCTTCCTTGATGTTCAGAACTACTCCCTACTCAATCTATATGCCACCATCTCCCTGAATCGTTTCCCAAGATCCCACAGCTACAGAGACCTTCTCTGAACAAGGTGTGTAATTGTATGATCAGCACATTTAATCACAATAAATGGAAATTATCTGCTTACAATTCTAGATAGTATAATACCTTCAAGGAAGGAATTGTGCCTTATTCATCCTCACATGAGTGTAAGCAAAGTATAAGCAAAACACTCTAGGAATTATTTTCATTCCTAGACAGTAAGCCATATCTGTAACCACAGAGGGATTACTAATGATTACTTATATTATTATTGAATGCCTGTTTATTTTATTTAGCTAACATTTTCCCATGGAATAGTTAAACGTTAGAATTATAACAAATTATGACAGTCATCCAGTTTAGTTCCCTCATTTTACAGAGGAGGAAACTGAGGCTTCAAAAACTAAATTACTTAAGGTCCCACAAGTAACAGCAATATTACAAAACTTACTGTAACAGTGGCTGGACCTCTGCTTCCAAAAACTCTAAATCTTTTTGTTGGTGTACTTTTCTTAATTCTAAGAGTATGATAGCCTGTGATAGGTATCGTTAGCACAGTGGAGACAAGTCAATTAAATGAGAAATCTTTCTAACTCACAGACACAAATTGTTCCTTACCTTGGTCCGTGAGTCAAGGAATTATGCTTGTAGTAGAAGGATTATGCAATTCAAGTCAACAACTTGATATTTTATTTTACTACCCACATTAAAAAAAAAAAAGCTAATATTTTTAGAAGCATTTTTAAGAAATTTGGCTGTTTCTAAGCATGAAAAAGAGACTGCCAATGTCAATTACGACTGACCAGACCAAAGAATCTGTGTGACATCTGACAATGCCCAAATTTGTCTTGCAGTCCTGTTTCCTTTGTTGGGATTATGTTCCCTTATAATGAGCTAGGTAACTTTAAAGTTGAAAAGTTTTAAAAATAATTCCTCCTCAGGTCTCAGATTGGGAATATAACAGCAATTCCTAAATCTACTTTTAGAAGGTTTTTTGTTTTGTTTCGTTTTTGTTTTTAACTTACTACAATTTAGACCTCTCTTAGAAATCGTGAGCCAAATCAGGTGGTCTGTACTGGTATCTCACAGACACAGCTCTTTGGCACTTCTCTGACTCCCTTAGAGGAATGATTTTGAATGCTCCGAGATCTTAATGGCATTGAGACTGCACCGGTCAAATGGAACCTTTGCAAAAGATTCCGAAAAATCTTTATTGTATTATTTCTTAAATTACTGCCTGTATTAACATTAAAACTTTTTTTTTTTTATCTTTTGAGGTATGGAGAGGCATTATTTATGAATTCCAAACTTATCAGTGGAGTTACAGAATTTCTCAATACTGAAGGTGAACTCAAAGAGGTAAATATTTTAAGATGAGTTCTAATGCTTTTCTTTTATAAACATATGAAATTATACATTTACTTCAACCATTTCTTTCCAATAGATTCATACCCATTTCTTTAACACACACACACACACACACACACACACACACACACACACATGCTAAAGTCTTTACTCAATTCATTATTAAGGTAATTTTAACATATTAAACATTAAATGCCTGGGAGAAGTGTTTGAATATAAAGATTCTCAAACTGGGGGATTCAGAATCCAGTCCAGATATCTTGGGTACAATTAACTGCTCATCAGCTGATTCTGTGAACCCAGTTTAGGATCCTCGAAACAACAAAATTATCCCGTCACAATGACTTGAGTATTTGGATACAGAAGACCAAGGTTGAGGTTGAGGTACAGAACCTGAGTCTCACTCCTTTGTGCTTGGGTCCATACAGAGAATGGATAACTAGATGTGGTAATAATGCTTCATGCTATCCAGTCTGTTGAATGGAATGAATTCATATGTTGGAAGGGAGTGTATCTGACAATATATATTGAGATTAATAATTTGTTTTAAAATTCTGCTTGGTACAATCACTAAAGAATTTCATTAATGAAAATAAACTTCATTTTTAGCACGAGTGTCCATTTTGTGGAGTATCTAATATTTCCTTTTTTTCTCTGGTTTATTTCTCTGGGAACCAGCTACTGTTTTGACTACCTACATCTCTAGTAGAGAGAGGTGTGAAATGGGAAAGGGTAAGTAAGTAGTAGGAAGGAACAAAATATAGACACTTTTAAATGATGAGTGGGGCTCCAAACATCTATCTCTTTTTCACCTCCTGCTCTCCTCCATTATAAAATCTAGCTGAGATTTGTCACTGAGCCACGGTTCCCTTGGTGTTCACTGACGGAATGAATGCCCGATGCTGTGACACAGAGCTAATCACATTGAGCCAGCAGTCCTCCAGAAGCACCCACCCTGGCACCATCCCTAATATCTTCTGCTATTGCTCAATTTTGTATGATCGTTCCCCATGCACTAACTTGGATTCTTTCACACCATGAGCTAAGCTAAGCTAAGTCTCTCATTGTAATTATTTGAAATTCAATTTTTATCCCTGCTACATGTGTTCCCAACCCTGAAGGATTTAGTTTTGAAAGCCCCAGCACATGTTTCACTATATTTTTTAATAAAAGAAGCTAAATGGGAAGGGCTTTTTTCATATCCATACGAAGCAGAAAGGTCATTAAATTAATGATTGCTTCCCATTTACTCTGTATTTAAATGAAGTCCTTTTAATTTCATGATTTTACATTCAATAACTTGGGAGTGAAAGACTCATTTAGTCACGACCTGCGCAGCGGTTGAAGTGAGTGCGGAAGTGAAAAATCTCTTCCCTCCTCTCTCTCTTCCTTATTGCTGCCTGCCTTCTCCCAGCTTCTCT
This sequence comes from Rhinolophus sinicus, assembly GCF_057876585.1. NCBI lineage: Eukaryota > Metazoa > Chordata > Mammalia > Chiroptera > Rhinolophidae > Rhinolophus > Rhinolophus sinicus. The sequence goes on from NC_142501.1 coordinate 70,124,177, forward strand.
CCTGTCTTCTTCCCCTTCCCCCCCTCTCCCTGATTCTCTCTTGTCCCTTTTTCCTCTTTTTCTAGCCTCTAACTCTTTGTGTCTTTCCTATTTTCCTTGTTTCAGTAATACCCAGGTCATGGGGAAAAAACAAACAGACATCTTTTAAATGGACATTTAATTGAATTTATCATATACTGGCCATTTGGTTTTACATATTTCACTTACATATTTCATTTTTTACACTTGATTTAATTTCCATTGGACATATTCCAACCTATCCCTATAATGAAAGGTGAAATTTCAGAACTGAAACTGAGTTGTGACTTTTACTCTGTTATGTACAAAGCAGCTAACTTCACAATAGAGGCTCCAAGTGGCAGGAGGGATGCATTCCATCAGGACACAGCTGCTGGCTCTGACATTTCTAGTTTAACAACTGTGGCCTGAGGCTTTCCTATACTGTCATTATCTAGTCCACGGTAGGATTGGGGGCCACTCTTGTTAGGTGGGATGGGGGTTTAACTTGTAGTGCTGATAACTCCCTTTCATAAATAATTAGGGGCTGAGGAAATTTCAATCTCGTTCTCTGTAAGCAATCATCCTTGTAAGCAGAAAACCCAATGTGCTGCCTTTGGATATAGCATATTCTTATTTCAACAGTTAGTAGATCAAAAAGGAATCAGTATATTTATGAATTCTGAAAACTCATTTGAGATTTGAATGACCCCCACCAGCTTCAGGACCAGTAAGTAGAGATACTTATATTGTGCCATGGTTCCATCCCCAGAACTGCATTCTAGAAACTGAAACTGGCAATTTCCTTGAATTCCATGGCTCTAGCAATTTGAACAATATTTCTCCATGAGACAGTACACTATTTCCTTAATTTTAAACTAATGGAAGCCCCACCATGTGGAACCTCAGAGGCCCTTGCCATTTTTCCGTACTAATGTCCATTCAGCAATCCTTCTCCGCAGTCATTTTGCTGCCTCTTGAACCTAACACACAACACGGTTGTGGAAGAATATAGATCCCATGCACCAGACATCCCATGTACAGTTTTAATGTGAAAATACAGATCTCATCTAAGGACAATAGCTAATCCAATTCATTGATATGGTCACTAAGGTATATTATGTTTTGCAATTTACAGTACAAATAGTATATTTTGTGATGTTTAGGATCTAAGGTACCTAACATAAGAGTTTTATAAATGTTAAAATGTTTTTTTTTAATAGAGAAACTAACAAGCATATCTAGAAATTTTATGCTGTGAAGAACAGGGGACACAAACAACTCTGACATCTTACTAAATGTTATTTTATAAAAATATCTAAACTTACAACACGTTCAAATAAAAGCATAAGATCACATGCATATTTAGGAAAGCACGACAATAAAAACTAACAACAGCAGAAAACCTACCAAAGAGATGCAGAAATAAGCAAACTGGAATGCCAAATGTCTTCCATCTACCCCATGGCCTCTAGTGTGACAGGGTCTGGAAGACGCTGTGTTCACACCCTAGGACCAGTTAGAGGGCTGCTCTGCCCACCTCTTTGCCAGAAGAGCTGTGGAGGAATACAGGGCATAAGATCAATGTGTGCCAACTATGGAAAGTGGGCCAGATGTATTCTGATGAATAAGCTATTCCTAAAATTCATGTGAGTCACCTCAGGCTCTCTGAGTGCAGTATTTTGTGTACCAAAATAGTGATTTAAGAAATGAATCTTCTTGCAAGATAGTCTGACCTACTATTGTGTAAATAGCACATTCATATTCAAATCCATAGTTTGCCTTTGAGGAAGACTTAAGAGTTTTACTTCATGTGTTCAGGCTGGCTTGCTATCTCATCAAGAGGCCAAGAGCATGCTCCATAGAATCGAAGTGGCCGAAGGGTCATTTTCACTATCTGGCATATTCAGTGACTGCCTGGGAAACTATGTAATAAAGCAGAACATGTGTTAAAGGGGTAGATGAATTTTTTTCCTGATTCACATATATTGTGTAAATAATGACACTGTTATGTACGAGGTCGGACAATTAAGTTCGCGAATGCATTCAAGAAAAAGTGTTACATACCTCATTGCTGAATATTACTACAGTCACCTTCCAAGTACTCCCCTTGGGGAGCTATGCACCAATGCCAGCGCCTAGTCCACCCTAGTCATTGGGGGGCAGATCAGGTGAGTATGGAGGGTGTTCCAATACAGTTATTTGTTTACTGGCTAAAACCTCCCTCACAGACAGTGCTGTTGTGAGGCAAGAGCCATGAATTGTTGCCAAAATGTTCAGGTCATCTGACTTTTTCACGCAGCCTTTTCAGCACTTCCAAATAGTAAAATTGGTTGTTGGTCCAGTTGTACAACATCATAATCAATAATCCCTCTGATATCAAAAAAGGTTAGCAACAAGTTTGTGAACTTAGTTGTCAGACCTCCTACATATGTAATGTACATGTTTTTGTATAAATTGAAACACAAAATGCAAAACTTAGATCAAAATGTATTATTTGCTGCTTTAGGGCTATAGACTGAATGAGTCCGAACATAAATATATAAATACAAATGAATTATTGGATTAATCAGCTAGAATTTTAAAATATGACTCAAGTACTTCCATTAGACTTCTTTCTTATATATGCATACATGTTCCAGGTACATGTGTATGGCACAGCATATACAGCACATGTGTATGCCATAATATTGGAGCTATTCAGTAAATTCCAATCCCTTCCCTTCCTCTTTCCTTTGTATGTGTGAATTTGGTCAAATGTCAAATTCGTTATAAGGATAGCACTGATAAATCTTTGTTATACATTGGATCTTATAAAATATTACAGGTTTGTTATCAAAGCTTTTTGAACTCTTGCAAAGTGTATAGTATATGGTTATCCATTGCTAAAGCACTGGGACGTGGGTTTGCAAGAAAGTAGAGGATAAAATTTGAGAAAAACCATTAGTATCATGTTAACAAAATAACCCTGTCATAAACAAACCAAGATATCCATGAACCAATTTTTAGATTAATTCAGTGTATAATTAACTCCATTTTAAATACTCCCTCCTCCCCCGCTCCCGTTCTCCTTGGTTGTGCTTGTGCCAATCTTCACACACTGCATTTCCCTCCTGGCTTATCTTCCATGTGGTGCCCACCGTGTAAATGAATCACACCCCACACTAATTACACCACATAATGTTTCTGTGTTGCAAGCTGAGTTTTCACATTTGTCTATTAGCACCACATTGTTGGTTGGTTGCCAGTTTCTTAAGACATATCAACTAGAAAGAAAAACTGCTAGTATTGAATCTTGAGATAAAATCCTCGAGCACGCCTAAAGTGTGTGAATTCTGTAGAGAAAATCTTATTTCCATAAAAATTAGGACACAATTTTTAAAAATTATAACTTATTTTAATTAAATCTCAAATTCTCTAGCTAAATGAGACTACATTCCTGCTTCATTCTTTCTATATGTAGTTATTCAGGTTATTGCAATGCCATTTAATCATCCAGTTTTTATATCATCATTACTTTTTCCCCACCACCCAATAACTTTGGTAATTCCTTGCCATCATAATGCTTGCCCTCATCATGCTTATTTGGAGAAGATAAAGAATATCTTCTCTCTACAAACAAACAAAAAATGAGCTTGATCCTTATATTCAGTGTTTAAGGCTGTTCTGTCTATTGAATATGCTTTGTAATTAGAACTCAACTTTGTCACAATCCCTTCAACCTATGATGAAAAGAAAAATATGTCTGTTTTAATAGTTATTTATGAAACAAGAAGCTGAATTTGGAGTTATTTAAACTGTAATGTCCACTCAGTTTTTTCTTTCAGTTCCAAAAGAAATCACACCCAATGGATACACTCTGTTCTGTTGTGTTTCATTACTAAACCCGCTCCACATAATAAATATACCTCCTTCAGTGACTGTGGCACATTGTTTCAAATAGATTCTTGCTTGCATATGTTAGACATGAGTTCATGTTAAGACATGCATATTTACCATGTTAAAATGTCTATTTCCAGCTAAAGAACTTTATGAAGAACTATGATGGAGTAGCTGCTGCTTCTTTCTCCAGAGCGGTGGAAACAGTGGAAGCCAACGTGCGCTGGAAAATGCTTTACCAAGACGAGCTTTTCCAATGGTTAGGAAAAGCTCTGAGACACTAGTATATGTCATACACCAGTCAGCTCAGAATTTTGTGGGAAGACCTGCTTTCTGTGGAATGAGGAAAATATGCTACATGGAAATGGCCAGATTTTCAGTGTTAACGTGTGGGAGGAAATTTTTTTTAATTGTTGGTTTTGAGGGAGTGTGTGTGTGTGTGTGTGTGTGTGTGTGTGTGTGTGTGCTTCATTCATTCTGTTTTGTTTCTCTACTGGGTGTCCTTCTCTAAAGAAACTCTTGCAAGTGAAACTAGCCATGATTGCTTCAGCTGTACATTCCTTGCTCTCCAGGACCAAATATGATAGTGGTGCATGTTGGTGTTGCAGTAAGTTTGGAAACACGTGTTCAGAATAATTTGTGCATGGTTGTATGGTCCTGCCTGTGTTCCAGCATGCTTATTTAAAATGTCCAATGCTGTATGTGAATATATGTTACCTCCAGGATGGGCATTATGCAAAAGCACAAAGATTATCTATGACAATCAGTGTTGCAATGAAAGAAACACTAAAGAAAGGGAATTATATTCTTAGTTTGGGGCATTGTAAGAAGTAAAATAGCCCTTTAAGTGATCAGTGTCACTTATTTCAGCACTTGGATTGTCTTGCAATGATTACTGTATTGCTAACTCATTTTCTTTGAGTTAAATCTGTGTATACATTTAAAAAGGCATATCGATAGTGTATGCATATGTATATGTACATAGGGAAGCCCCATGTGTATATAGTATGTTGTACACTGCACTTCTACAAAGAATCTCTTCAGATCAAAGAAAATTTATCTCTTTTTATAGACTAATGCAAACTTAGAAAAGGCTGAAAAGAATTTATCTCAACACTGTCGTTCCTGACAATTTCCTGACTAAATTTCTCAACTGTTACGGATCTTTGTCATCTACTTCCTGAACAATTGTCTATTCTACTACATAAAAATGAATTCAAACAAAATTTATGTATAAACTCAACATTGTTCTAATTCTCCTAAGTAAGTGGCCACCTCACTTTCCAAATATAGATTTTGTCATCCTTTTTGTCCAACTTCCTGTTGCATAAAACAATTGTGCATATTTAGTAATTGTTAGTGCTGCAAAAATATTTATTTTTCATCTTGTTTGGTTTTCCTTCTCATGTTGGGTGATCCAGAGAGTTCAAAACTCTCTCTGTGTGTTGGTTTTGTGTCTGTGAACCTAATCCTCCATTAAACAACCATACCTCAAGAGGGTCTATTAGCCTGTAATGACCTTTGATGCCAGTTGTGCCATCAATTAAGAAGAAAAGTTACTTTTCTTGAGCAAAGCTTTTTCTTTGGCATTGACCACCCTTTTCATGGCTTTGTGTTATGTAACACAAGTGTTTATAAATGATTTCTCACCCAGTAGGCCAGCTCTCCAAACATTGCTCAGATGCTCCAAATTGACACATTTTCTTTATCATTATAAACTACCAATACAACTACTGTACATAAGTCAAATGTTTGTGGACCACTTTCTATTTTCCTGAGGTTTTCCACTCCTCCAAATCTTCTTGCAAATCACTGAAAGAAAATATTGTAACTCTAATAGTCAGTGCACACTGGGGAAAAAACAGTTATTTTAGAAACTGGAGTCATTGATTTATTGTAAGTTTGTAGTTCCTAATTCATGGAATGAGTTATCACCTAAAATTGAATTTTATCTTTTTAGCAGGTAATATATATTTACACCTAAATTTTCAAGCACTTCATTCAATTAAAACACATGACTTTTAAGTACTCTATGTGGTGTTAATAAGACATAGTAATGCTTTGTATAAAATCTATGCGTCATCCCACCTATCAGAAGTAATGAAATTCAATTAGTACTCATCACATATACAAAATCCTTAAGGGGTGAGTCTGAGACATATCTATAATAAATATCACAATACTGTGCCAGTCCAAAACATGTACCATGTCACCACTGGATTCATGTAATAGAGAAGATAAAAAACTAGAGGTGGATGTCTTGTTTTGTGTTGTGAATTACTGAAAATTCTTAGTAGCTGTGACATTCTTTTGAGTGAAATCACCATTTCCAGATTTGAGTTAGAAGGGCTGTTAAAGTTCTTTTTTCCTCCCCACTGTTAATAATCTTAATCCTCTTTCAGTATTTTAGTGGCCTTGAACAACTGGTTTAGCTACAATGTCAAATCCTAAGTGTATAATTATGTGCAATGTTCAATACCTCATATAATACTTGTTCAACAGTATAAGTGGTATCAATGACATTGAGATGGAATTTTTGTTCTACATATTTTTCAATAGTTATCCTTTCAAATGTTGAAGATTATATCAGGCTTTAACGTTTTTTAGTTGTTTAAATAAGTAATATTTTCAAAATAATAAAATGACCAATGATATCTCTTGGAATATTCTGTAAAATGTAGTTATAAAATTCTATTTTCTACATAGAATTTTTATCTTTTTTCTCTTCTTTGTCTGTTTTACAAATCATATATATGCATGAAATAACAGTTTGTTGAAAGTATCCAACATCTAGGCTTAAAACTTTACTGTGCCAATGTATGTACAACAGCAAAACTTGGTTTCAATTAGAAAGAACTAAGTTATTTACCATACTGAGTATTAAGTATCTCTAAGTAACTTGTAAATAAAAAGTTTTATCTCTTTTGACACATTTTCCCTTAAAAGTTTCTTATAATCTTTGAAGTTTTTTTAATATACAAGCACAACCACTAAGGCTAATAACTACAATGCTAGGTTTATTCTTGAATTTCAATAATATGGATTTTAGCTGGAGCTTAAAACTCACTTCGGTTTATATTATTTATTGAATAATTATATCATAGAACTGAGATTTTTGTGGTAGTGAAATTTACAAATATTACAACTAATATCTTACAGGGTTATTAAGATTGTATGATATATTTATAAATTGCATTTTATTTTCAAAGAACTACCCATGCTATTTTATTTAACTCCCTTCAAAAACAATAAATTATATTAGCCCTGATAGTCTGATGAGAAAACTGAGGCACAGAGTAGCAACATGAACTGTTTAAAATTATATGGTTGTTATTTTGGTAACAGGTACAATAATCTAAGACTTTCATTACACCCTTCCTACAACTAAAATAGAAAGACATACTTGAAATATCTCTATTCATTTCACTAGTTGGAAATTTTCCAAATACTGAAAGCAACATCAAAATATGTGATTAAATATATCTACAATAATCATATTAGTTTTAAAAGTCTGCATTTCTAATTTACATGGTGTCAAACAACTGGATGAAATGCTAATCAGCATTCACTTTGGTTAGCATAAGTAGTCAAATATTAGGATGAAAAATATTGATTATAGTTTCCTTTTTTAGCTTCTGGTGAACATTGTTTAAATGACCTTAAAATACTGCTAATTTATTTTCCACACAAATTTCTCTGATAAACTCTATCTGTAGTAACAGATGGTCAGACCACAGATAAAATGTTGTCCACCTAAATCCGTGAAAATAGCATTCAGTAAAATGTTTATAAATCTATGCAGACTAAATTGTGAAATAACACATTTTTGTGCAACTGTAGTACTGGATTCGATGCAGTAAAGGGATTCCTAAAGAAATTTACCATTACATATTTAATTAAAAATCTACTGGTTATTAAAAATTCAAGGAAGTTTTTTCTAAGAATTCTGAAACCTGAAATAGCCCAGTTATTCTCCTTAGCATGCCCATGAGGTAGTCACGTATGCCTATTAAAGAAGTAGTAAAAGCTCATATAATGAGAAATTTAGAGTCCCACTCCTGTATTCTTCCCTCTATCACAGATTGTAGTTGAATTATTATCAGTTGACACCGCTAATTATATAATGACAGAATTCAAGTTAATTAAACAAATTGTGCATCTTTTGTTTCACAAAGCACTTTGTGAGAAGTAAAGAAGGAAGAGATAAATAAGGTCTGAAGGAATTCACATCACAATGAGTGAAACAAACATAAGGAAATAATGACCCAATCAGAATAAGGGCAACATAAAAAGTAATTACATGCTACAGAAAAGGAACCAAATCCTTTTTTAGGTTTGGATAATTTATGCAATTATTTTTTGTGCACTAGTTCTCAAAATGTTTATGGATAATTCTCATTGTTTTGTTTCACGCCACTTAGTCCTGTTTCACGGAAATGTGTAACATTTAGAAAGTATAATAAAACCAGTTAGTTTCAATTTTATAGTTGAAATATAAATTGGGATGGAATTTATCTTTAAGAAAAGCTGTTTGAGCAATTTAATAATATCAGTAAGTTGCAGGAAGAATGTTTAACCTACTTATGTAAAAGTGGTTCAAGTTTTTTAAAATGGTTTTTAGCATACTATTTGTATAGTCGCAATGTGCTAATTTTGGGTTAATCATATATGTTTTTTCAAGCAGGTTCAATAATTCTTATCCTAGGCAATAATGTATTAGTTCAAATTAATATAGGTGAACTTTCGAGTACAAAAATGTTCCTGTAAAATATTCTAGAATTCCAAATTTTAATATGTAAAAGCAACCTTCAGTTCAATTGCTTTGAATTAATAAGAAAGTTTTTTATTAAAATATTTTGTTTTCTGCTGCTTGTATTTAAGAAAAATATATTTAACAAAAGTATACTCTGGTAGCTTTTATTTTTAATTTTATGAAATTTTATTTCAAAGGAAGTTTCAAGTATCTGAAATACTAAAAGTAAGTAGTTGGTGAAAGTATATATTCTAATTTGCAGTACACCGCATATGCGTGATTACCTGCATTTTACTTTTTAAATAAGTAGTTCACAAATGGCCCTAGGAGTAGACACTATTATTTTATCCAGATTTTGAAAACAAAGCATGTTAAGGGACTTTATTTTGAATAGTTATCTTTTGGACATTCCCATTTCATGTACTAGTATACTAAGACAAAAGAAAAAAAGACCAATCCTTTATTTTAATCTGAATTATTTTTTTTGTGCTGTATTAACATTAAAATGAGTTAGAATATAGAGAAAGAACAAAAATTTGAGTGTCTACTAAATGCCAAGCATTTTCTAGATGTCATCTTATTTGATAAACCTAATAAAGAGTTATCAGTTCCATTTTACTAGTGAGGAGACTAGGCTCAGAGTTATGATCAGTTTATATAACTGGTGGGAGGTATTAGCTGGGATTCAAAATCCTGCACACCCAAGTCTCCTACAGCTCAAATTAGTCATTAAGCTGCTCCAACGTGAATGGAAACATAATGCTTATCCATACAGACCAGTCTCTATAGAAGATTTGATTAGATACTTAGCTCACTTTCTCATCGTTATTGGCTCACTTGAAAGAAGTGTTACTTAGTGCATTCTGGTTTGCCTCTCATTTGTTAACAAGGTTACTTCATATCACCAATAAAAAATTTATCAAGATGTTTTACACTACCATAGTAGGTTTTGTAGTAGGTACTCCAGCCAAGATATGGAAAATAAATAAAAAGATAGGCTGGATTGCAAAGCTCTTCACCAGTGGATCAAAAGATAAGGTTAAACCTCTTTTCTGCACGTGTAGGAGACCTATTAGTCTCTAGAGAATTTTGCTTAGTGATGAGGTCAGAGAAGTATTTCTCTCTCTCTGCTTAGAACTATAGATGAACTGCAGCTGTTTAATTTACCTGAAGTTAAATTTTTCACTGGCCTGCTGTGTATAGATACAGTTTAAGATAACTGCTTTGATCTAGCTCTGCACAGGTCAACTTGTTTCTAATAGCACACTTTTTTTATTATGCCATGAAAATAAATGAAAGAGTGAACTATTTTATAGCAAATGTTACAGTGAAGTTAAGAATATCTGTCTTGGATGTGCAGTGCATTTATTTTCTATGTTGATCAGCCACTGTTCATTTAACCCCTACTAAATTCACAATATTGTACATTATTGTGTTCCCACCTTCACATAACTTATGACCTACTGGGTGAGAACACGTATTATTATTTTTTTGTTATTCAGTTTTATTTAAAATAGGTTTATTATGTAATTTCTCAAGTCCTAGACATTTTTCAAATGAATGCCTCCTCAAATGTTGTATCCTACCTTTGAAAATATTGTATAACAGTAATCTCACATTATCTTTTTAAATGCTGCTTGTACATTGCCATATATGAATACACTTGCCATTTTTTACTATCTTTTAGTCCCTTTATATTTTGATACTCACTGAAAACAAATTAGGACTATGAAGCTAAAACACATTAGGACTATGAAGCATGTGCACCATCCAGTTATTGAAGCAAGAAAATAAATTCTGCCTTTTTCATAATTGGCTTTCTGGACACCACTGCACTCATCAGATAATCTTACAAAAATATTATGCGGACTATTTCGAGTGAACTTGAATTTATTCAGCAACAAAGTTTATTTTCCTAAAACCATTTCCCAAATGAACAGACTTATTTAAAATATGCCAAATGGAAGCAATTTTTTCTTTCTAATTATTTTATAATTTAGAAATAAAAATGTAACATCTTTTAGTAAATACAAGTTACTAAAGCATTTACCAAATAAATAACTTGTGTTAGTTTAGCAGATGTTCTCTATGGTATGCCTTTAAAATTATTCAGTAATAATTGAATCAGTATGTACAACATGAAATTTTTATTCCATTATAACCAAGCACTAACAAAATGAATTTTTCTAAATGAGAAAATTTGTCTTCTGTATTTTAAGCAGAACAAATTTGAATTTTGCCTCTGATAATAAAATTTTGTACAGTAATGTATAATTCATCACTGTCTTAATTTTCTGACATGTGCAGATAAGGCCAAGATAAATAATACCTTCTTTTTTTTTTATTATGCTCTGTTTTCCCTTGAGAACCTATTTAAAAACTTCTGAGTATACACACTGTAGAGGTCCATGAAAACAGAAAACAAAACAAAACAAAAAAACACTCCCTTCTCTGAAATGGGCTTTATAAAAAGCTACACACATGCTGAAGCTAGGATAAAGAAGTATGTATTTATGCTATATTGTGAAAAGAGAAAAAAAATACCAATTCGGTCTCCATTCTAATTATATGCCTTTAGAGTAAATTAAATGATCTGCACTTTGGTAAAAGTGATTTCACCTGAAATGCATTTCAGATGGTTTTTTAATAGGTTTTCTGCGTTCGACAGACTGTGAGGGTCTTTGGATTTCAAGAACAGTTTTCAGTAACAATAGGACTATAAAATATATATAACCAGGGCTCATAAGTAGTACTCAAAATATATTTTTCAGTGTCTCTGGGTTTTTCTAAGGATTGTTCAGAGAACATTAGAACTTGACTCTGCATAGCCACCATATGAGCCTTACCCGTAAAACTTTACACAACCATAGGAAATCGTCCTCTGCTATGAGCATGAGAATGAGAAATGGAAGGCCTTCCAAGCCAGAATTAAGACTTCTCCTATTAGTATGAGAACCAATGTCTACATGTATATGTATATATATGTATACACATACACATATACTGGAGATATATAGATGTCTGTCTATAGATGTATATGTATGTATCATATATACATATAAACCTCATTTATATCTATATAATTTTTTTATTTCAATATTCAAAGGATAGTTGTGTGACAGAACGATCATGTGTCAGAAAATGGCTATTGCAAGATGTAAATTGGATGAGTAGAGCATGGCTACCATCTTTACCTGAATAGCATGTCAAATGGATCATCAAATTATAAAGGCTTGATCGCAGGAATTCTCTCGAAGAATCATGAGGGAACTTATTATGAAGCCATGCTGCCTGTCCCCCAACCCTAGAAATTGTTTAGTTGTTGTTGGGTGGGACATGGTCCCCTGCATTTTGAACAAGGATTTTTGGTGATTCTTGTAGAGGTGATCCATCTAGATGACACTTTCAGAAACATTGGATAGGCGCAGTGGTTCTCTGCCCTGACTTTATATTAGACTTCCCGGGGTGGCTTTTAAAACATA